>NW_004955501.1:2896536-3103531 GCF_000276665.1 Chinchilla lanigera
CCTCCTCTCTCTTTATAGCCAAACTCAGCTACAACTTAGGGTGTGCCAGTGTGTTTGTGATATAATGCATCAGGTAGAAGAAGTGAAAAATTCAACACATAAACTGATTACTTAAAATTTGAGGCAACAAAGGCAAGGTAGGAGGCATCATAGTCCCTGATTTGAAATTATACTACAAAGTGTGGTAAAATCAGTATGATACTGGCAAAAAAATAGACCTGAGGGTCAGTGGAATAGACTGGAAGATGCAGAAACAACTACAAACACACTCAACCACCTTATCTTTGACAAAGGGACCAAACATGTTCACTGGAAGAAAGACAGCCTCTTTAATAAATAGTGCTGGAAAAACTGGCTCTCCACATGCCAAAGACTAAAACTAGATTCATGTTTATCACCATGCACTAAACTAAAGTCAAAATAGATCAAAGACCTAAATATTAAAAGAGAAGCACTGAATCTGCTGGAAGAGAAAGTAAGTAGAAATCTCGAAGACATAGATATAGGTAGAGTTCATGAACAAAACCCAAACTGCATGGGAAATACTCCAAAGAATCAGCAACTGGGATCTCATCTTATTAAAAAGCTTTTGCACATCAGAAAAAATCACCAATAGAGTGAAAAGACAGCCCATAGAGTGGGAAAAAATTTTAGTCAACTGTCCCTCAGGCAAAGGACTTACATCTAGAACATATAAAGAAGTGAAAAAAATCAGATACCTAAATTTAAAGACCCAATCCAAAAATGGGTATCTGGTATGAGTATGCATTTCTTAGATGAAAAAAGAGCAAATATATGAAAAAATGTTCAACATCATTGATCATTCAAGAGATGCAAATTAAAACAACACTGAGATTCCATCTCACCCCAGAAAGAGTGGCTATCACGAAGAAATCAACCAGTAACAAATGCTAGAGGGATGAGGGGGGGAAAAGAAACCCTTCTTCACTGTTGGTGGGAGTGTAGACTGGTGCAAACACTGAGGAAATCAGTGTGGAAATTCCTCAAAAAACTAGGATTAGAGGTCCCATTCAACCCAGCTATTCCCCTTCTGGGTACCTTCCCAGAAGAATTAAAAACATCACACCACAGAGATATATGTGCACCCTTGTTTATAGCAGCACAATTTGTAATAGCTAAATCTTTGAAACAACCCAAATGCCCATCAACTGAGGGATGGATAAAAAAGATGTGGTATTTTTACATGATGGCATACAACTTAGCTATAAAGAGGGATAAACTTGAGGCTTTTATAGATAAATGGATGCAACTTGAGAACATATTCATAAATGAAATAAATCAGTCTCTCATGTATAAGCACTGCATTTTCTCCTTAGTATAAGAAGCTGAAAGAGTAAATAACATCCACAATTTATAGCAGATATTGAGAGATGGGAAGAAATTGTTCAAAAGGAAAAATAAACCTGGATGGGGGAGAGGGAAAAAGAAGGAAGGGAAAAATATTACACACACACACACACACACACACACACACACACACGATAGTTAAAATAGCTATACTACTAATTTCTACTGGTACATTGAAAAGAAAGGTTTGTGCCTATATCATTTGATCAGTTTTTCATGCCTATATCTTGTAATTTGAGCAACTACTCTAAAGAACAATACACAATGTATTAACCATTGTTACTCTCCTACTATCTTGTTTTGAAATTTTGTATCGTTGTTTTTATTTTTTATTTTTATTTTTGTCTGTTTGAGACAGGGTCTCTCTATGCAGTTCAGGCTGACCCTGAGCTCATTTTGTAGCCCAGGCTGGTCTCGAATTTGTAATGATTCTCCTGCCTCAGCCTCCCAAGTGCTGGGATTACAGGCATGCACCACCATGTCTGGCTGCTTTTATTGTTTTTTCTTTCTTTAAAATAAAAAAAATTGATGCCTAACATTTGCCTTTTCATTAGGACAATTGTTGCTTAAGATTTGATTGAGAAAGCCTAGTATTAGGCATTTCTCAGTTTTACTTCTTTAAGGAACTACCTACATATGCAGGACCTCAGCAGGGAAAACTAAGGTTTAGGTTATCACTTGAGATCTATAGTCAGAAATTAGGCCTTTAGGACAATCACAGTAATGGGGTGTTCAATAAAATATACTCATTGCTCAAACAACTTCTGAAAATAGTTCAAGGCAATTTAACTTTTATTTCCTCTATAGAGCTTGTCACCATTTATTAATCTTAATTTCCCTTAACATTGCGTGTCAGATGAAAGACCGATTTTTCTTCTCTGTTTCCATAACATTAATATTTAAATGGCAGAGTATGACACTCATAAACAGCTGCAGATGAGAAGGGTGATATTTCTAGGCAGGAAAATCTAGTTTAAATTCCGCAACAAGACTTCTTCTTCAAAAAAATGCCCAGAACAAAGCCTAGCAAACATGCAGGTATGCCTTACAGTGCAGAATAGAGGGAGGAGGAGTACTTGGCTGTGAAGGGATTTAGGGAAAAGGAATAACATTGTTTCAGAGACTTCTATTATGAAGTTGAAGGAGGGTCGAGGAAGTGGAAGCATGCAAGTGGAGGTGTTGGCCAAGGTATCTACTACTTTGAATGCTGGAACAGCTCACAGAAGAACCTAAGGCATGTGTTCCATGCAGTATGTGGTTGGTTCCAGGACAGAATTCACTTTTATTGCCTTGGATGTCTGCTTGGCCTTGTTTCTGTGCTAGGTGTTGGGCTACAGGTTGTGAGAACATCGAGATGGATGTGGCACCATCCCAGCCCTTTAAGCAGCTCGTAAAAGGTCAAATCCTATGGGAGAAATGCCAAGGAGCGATGTAAACACCATGGGGGAGAGATTAGGAAGGCATGAAATGGAGTCTGGAAAGAGAGAATTGTTAATAAACAAAGCTCAGTAGTACTGATCCACTATACTTTTCTAAGCATTTGTTGAGCTTTTAAGGTATGTCAGGCACTATACTAGGTTCTGGGGTTATAAACATGAAGAAGACCTTTGCCTGATCTCAAAAAGTAGACAAAATTGCAGCATAGTGAAGTCTTCCTGGTGGGAATGATGCCTACACTGAGCACTGAAGGATGATTTGGGGTATCCAGACAGGATAGGAAGAAGTAGAGAAGAAAAGCTCGCCGCTGAGTGAGGGAACAGCACGCATATAAAGGCTGCAGAAGGGGCAGCGCCAGGTGGTTGTGCAACTGCAGGGGGCCACGTATGGCCAGAGGATAGTGTTAGCTTGGAGAGAACAGCAGATTAAGCTGAGGCCTTATGGGGACTGGATCAAAGAGGGACTAACTCTCAGACATTTGTTCCTTGAAACAGATTTAGATTCTTTTTCTGTAAATCTTGGAGAACAACTAGGGCCTTTAACATAGGTACTCTGTTAGCTGATTTGAAGCTCAGAGGGGCCATGCTGGCTGTGGCATGGAAGAGAGCTTGCAAGCCAGGGGTGGACACAGGCGATGGTTTAGAAGTGTGTAACAATAAGAGGGATCAAAGATGGTGCAGGGTGGTGGAATGCAGGGGAAGAACGATGGAGGCCAAGAAACCTTAGTGAGTCAGAATAAATAGGACTTTGATACCCGAGAGTGCGTCGAAGGAGAGACACAGGGTCCAAACTGACTCCAAGTCTTTTGGTTGGAATTGCATACACAGCGATGTCTTTCACAGAGTTAGAGAATAAAGGAGGGATAGGTGAGAAGTGAGAGTGGGACTGCATGATGACCTTGGGACGTGTGCAGGTTTAGGTGTTCACGGAACATTCAGGTTCAGAGACTCAGGGGGCAGACATGGAGCTAGGAGAGGTCACCCAGGATGAGTGTAAGCACTGAGAGGAAATATAAAAGGATGCTTTCTATTACCACTTCTTTTTAGCACTGTATTGACTATTCTGGGTAGATCAGTAAGGTAAGGAAAGATATTAGAGGCATAAGGATTGGGAAGGAGGAAAAGCAGTCACTGTTTGCAGCTCATATGATAATTCATCCAAAAAATTCAAGTTGTCTACAGATAAATTATTAGAAATAATAGGACAAATAATAGTAAGGTATCTTGAGTATATCATTAATATAAAAATCAGCTGCATTTCCTTATACCAGTAAAAACTAAAAGACAAAAATTAAAGAAAAAACAAGTCTATGAAAATCTAATCATCAAATATCAAGTACCTAGGAGTAATCAAATACAAGATATGAAGGAGATTTAAAGGGAAAATTATAAACATTATTAAGATATATTTTAATGTTATCTGTTGATTTGATATATTTCCAATCATAATCCCAAGGTTTGGAAAATGGTTCTTGAAAACGAAGAACCAAGAGTAGTTAGGAAGAGAGGAGAGAAAGGGCAGTGTGCATCAGTGCAGGGATAGACAAGCTGATCAAAGGAACAGGACAGAGAACTGCATATGAAATTTGCTGTGACAGAAGTGGCATGTCAGGTCCATAAGGAGGAGTGATCAATAAATGGAGCTAAAATAATGGTTATCTATCACTTATGGAAAAGGTAAAGTTGGGTTTGTGCCTTCCGCTATATCAATTCTGAATGAATTGATGACTGAAAGATAATACAAAAATTGAAAAACACATTTTAAACTTGGGGAGTTATAAAAACACACAGAAGTGTGAAAGACTAAGGTCAAAATATGTAAAGAGCTACAAATCAATATGATGCATATACACACAACAAAGCAGAAACTGGGAAGGGTACATGGGCAAGAAATTACTGAATGGCTAACAAACTTGTAAAAGGCTGTTCAGCATCATTAGTCATCAAGGAAATAAAATTTAGAGATCCAGTGACATATGATTTTCCACCTTTAAATTGGGTAAGAATTAAAATGTTTGACGATGCCAACTAGAACTACAATAATTATGGAAAAGAGTTTGACATTATCTCCTCAAATTGAACATGTAATCAGTTTAGAACAGAGATAAGCATTATCTTTTAAAGCCTGAGGTTCATATTCCATATATCTAGCAATTCAGTTCCTAGGTACACACACAAAAAGAATGCTTGTACATATACAAGATTTAATAAAAATAAAAAATTATTACAGTAAAAGACACACTTCCAATGCCAGGTGTGGTAGTACACACCTGTGATCCCTGCAATCAGAAGGCTGAGGCTGGAGTATCCCTGAGAGTTCAAGGCCAGGTTGGGCTACACGGTGAGTCCACACCAGCCTGAACTACATAGCAAGACCCTATGTAAAAAAACAAAACAAAACCAAAAGGACACACTTCCATTAATCCCCCTCCAAATACTCCTTTTTGCTTCAAATACATTTATTCACCATGCTTGCCACTTTTTTTGGGGAACAGGGTCTTGCTATGTATTCCAGGCTGGTTTTGAACTCATTGAGTAGCCTCAAACCCATGGCAAGTGTTCTGCCTCAGCCTTCCTAGTGCTGGGATTACAACCCCTAGCTATTCTTGCCATTTTCTGAAGCAGTTCTGAAAGTCCTCTTTGGTGAGTGTCTTTATTTGTACTGTCATAGTTGCCTTGATGTCCTGAATCAGTTCAACATTTACCTTTCATGATCATTTTGACTCTGTGGAAGAGCCAGAAGTCACACAGTGCCAGATCTGGTGAAAAAGGTAGAAAAGGAGGGCGTGGTGGTGCACACCTGCAATCCTAGCACTGCGGAGGCTGAGACAGGAGGATCGTTGTGAGTTCAAGACCAGCCTGGGCTACAAAGTGCGCTCAAGGCCAGCCTGAACTGCATAGCAAGACCCTATCTCAAAAAGACAAAACCAGACAAAAAACAAAAAACAAAAAACCAAAGTAGAAGACACACTGTAGTGTTTTTATTTGACAGAAATTGCTGTAAATGTTTGATAAATGAAGGGTGATCATAACATATAGTGAATACTTAAGTAATTTATTCCAGTAGAAGACCTATTGTTATTAATTCCCCTCAGAACACTTCAAACCATTCCTTTCAACTTTGAACACATGTATCCCTTCATTGTTGGCAATGTGTCTTTTACTTAAAAATTTAAACCTTCACTGTATCTTTTGATCATCCCTTATAGAATAGAAAATATTTACACAAATAATAAGAGAAGCATTGTTCACAAAACTGGAAGCAACCTGAAGGCATAACACTGGGGGAGTGGAACAATAAATGACAGCATATTCAACTTGTTCCAAAAATCTAAAAATAAGCGAAACACAGTGACTTGCAACATTATGGATGACAGCATCATGTTAACACAGTAAAGAGGTTCTCCAAAGGTTCCTTACATCAGGATACCAAAATAAAGCAAAAAACACCAGTATATGTGCACATGTGTTGGTATATAAAACTACATGAAAAAGAAAGAAATGGGACTAACTTGGGATTCAGAAAGATGCTTATCTTGGATCAGGAAAGGAAGCAGGAATGGGGGGGATACATGGTTAGATGTGGATCTCTGTCACGATTCTAGTTTTAATTTTTGGAAAAAACATTTACAAATGTTTAGTAAATTATTAAAAATAACTGAATAAAAGTAACTCAGGAGTTGACCATTGATGAGCATTACCATTTATATCTAGATGCTCTATATCCAAAGCCTCATGCACTCAGAGGTGAGGCTGTAGTGAGGTGGTTGGATCTTGGAGGTGTGGTAATCATTAGTGGGTTAAGCCCACTGATGAGTTTTTAGGTGACTTGTTAGGACGTGAGATCTGGTCAGAAGAGGTGGATCACCATGGCGTGGCTTGGGTGGGTTTATTTCCTCCTGATCCTCTCTCTTCTTTCCTCTTGTTTCCTGTGTTCCAAGGCTGAGCATTTCTCCTCTGCCATTCCATCCTACCTTGCAGCCAGATGACTATAAACTGAAATCTCTGCAAACTGTGAGCCAAAATCAACCTCTCCTCCTTTAAATTGTGGGTGTTGGGTATTGTGTCTCAGTGATGAGAAAACAACCAAGCTAACAAGAATGCCATAAATGAAGGATTATGATAAAGCCAATTCCATGCTTCTGAGTTCCAATTGCAGAGAAACAATGATTTTGAATGAATGAAAGAATGAATAATAGGAAATCATCAGTGGCAGTGAGTGGAGAGGTGTGATATAGGTAGAGCTGTATCACACGACTAAATCATATAACAGGATGTACTTTCTGGGACATCACTTTAGATTGCAATTGAACTCTACAAAATTTTGGAAAAGCATATTATGAGGATAAGTCATACCTTATGTAAAAAAGTTCCTGGATCTTTGCTAAGAACTGTGTCATTTGCCATCTTTTATAGCATTAAGGGTACAGTTCTTTTACGCTTTTTTTCTTTTATGTTGTATTTTTTGTCCTGCAATTAAAGTAACCTGCTTCTGGATGATTTTCAATTAAGTTATATGACCCAAGTCACATGGACCAAAGGAGACACAGCTGAAGCATAGTCTTTCTATTTTATATTGTTTAAAATAGTTAAAGCTGAACAATTTCATTGAAGCTAACAATATGTAATATAACAACCACTGTTAATTCCTATCATTTTGTTTTGAAACCCTGTATCATTTTTATTGTTTTTGCTTTGTTTTGTTTTTGTCTATGTTGTTGTTATTTTGTTATGGCTTTTTTATTCTCTTTAAAATGAAAAAATAGCTAAAGCAATCAGAGAGCTAACAAAATCCCAAACTTATGACACTTCAGAGTATCTTAAATTTTATACAATCATTTTCTTTCTGACTATTGTTATCAACTAAAATTTAGTTCAACTCAAGTTCTACCCCCAGTGTTTTATTAGGCACTGCTTTTCTTTCTCACCTTGAATCACTTAAAGCTGCAGTTGGCCTATGTAGTTTAAGCCACCCACTGTAGCCTGTCCATTTCATGTGACCAGTGGAGACCCCATTAATGGGATTTTCTCAGCTCATGGAATTGCAGCCTAACTGTGGCTGACCATTGACCTAACTTTATGAGAACAATTCGGAAATAGTATTCTTGTCACACAGCAGCACTTGCCCTTTACTTGCTGTAAAGTTTTGTTCAAAAGAATGAAGGACTAGAAATGAAAATTCTTCTGAAGGAAGCAGCCTGAAACATCCACTGTGTTGCTTGCTCCACCAGCTACCTTTCAAGTAGAAATGTTTCTCCTTGTGGCCATGAAGAACTGTAATGGACCTCCTCTCCCATTTGAGGAAGAAATGTACTTGGGCATCAGAACAACACAGTGTGTGTCGTGAAGGCCAGATCACCTTCCTGGGTACGGACATTCGCATCAGTACATGATCCTTGGCTAATCAGTTCCAGTCACTGGCTCTAAATACTTCCCTTTTCCCAAGGAAAAAAAAAAAAAAAAAAAACAAACCAGTCAAATTCCCCAAAGCCAGTTTCACTTCTCTAGAACTGTGCCTGGACATCATGAAGTTGTAGAAGAATTATATCCCTTTGTTGCCCATTTAACTTCTCTTTTCTACAGTCAGTAAAGTCTTTCAGAGTTACAGTTTAAAAACAAAAGTTTCCTAACAGTGCATGATACAGTCACTCTGACCTTACTGTTACAAATTCCCACAGTTCCATAATGAAATCTCTTTTTAGTCTTACATAGATTTCATTTAAAATGTTCTCTTGTAATGGATACAATTTCTTTTAGATCATGATGGTGGAAATTTGACTTCCCTGTCAGGTAAAATGCTCTGTTGGGTTGTGAGCCCCTGCCAGGAAGGTGCATGCATCCTAAGACTTTATCTCCTTGGTGCCTAGCACCAGATATGATACATGCGGCATTTTAGGAGTAGAAAATTTCCATGGCCTACTACCCAAATCATATCCTAGATTCACTACCCTCCGGTTTTCCTTGGGCAGTTAAATTTATAGTGAAGAACAGCAAAGCTGACAAACAGCCAGCAAATCCAATGTAAGAGTTTGTGATAAAAATGAGTAGATCTTGGTTAGGCTTGAGGATAAAGTAGGATTTACCTCCATAGCATCCTCTAACCTTAATCTTAGGACCATAATGCTCAGACATGGCTGTGAAGAGGGACAAAGAGAAGAGAACTGTAGCTCATCCCAAAATGGGCTTTGGGAATATTTCCCAGGCAGCCCTTACGGTAGAAAGGCAAAGGTCACAAAGATGGCTGCCACCTCCAGCAGTAATACCTCCCTGGGTATGGGGAAGAAAAAAAAGGGAAGTGCTGCATACATTTGCTGGGTACTGACTTTGAAAGCAGGGAAACCCTACCCACTAGTAAAAAGTGGTTACTGAGGTCCTGATTAATCACAACTAGAAAATCCTCATCTTTTGTGAGGGGGCAACAAGAGGACCAGGGAAACAGGATTGGAGATAGTAGCATTCCCTTTCCCATGGTGAACACTTAGTACATGTTTCTTAAAAGAATGAGTGAAGTCAGGCAGTGTTGCTAGGGAGTCGTTACTATGAGAAATGCCATTTGCATGCAAATTTTACATTATTAGCAGCTAAGAGCCTCTAGCAAGGAGGCTGATGGAAGGACCAATATGTTGCTTTTCTGAGTAAGATCTAGATGGGGAAAAGCCACTGGTGTTCTGCAGAAAACTGACAGAAAAGCCTGGCTTTAGTAAGGTTATGCTTCAAACTATCACATCAGGTAGATAACTTCTGGAGACACTACAGGAACAGAAATGAATTGCATGTGAAAGTTCAGAATACCTGATTATCTTTTCACTTCTCCAATACAGCTTCCTATTTTCCACAAATGGACAAAATAAAACATAGGCCTTAGCTCCCATGAGATACCAAATTGAGCCACAGCTAGTTATGATATTTTGAAAGCTAGTGGAAACTGGAGACAAATCAAGAAAAAAACATGAATTGTTAAAAATTTACATCTGGCTATGGTGATGCACACTTGTAATCCTAGCACTCTGGGAGGCTGAGGCAAGAGGATAAAAAGTTCAAGCCTAGTTATGAACATATATATGTTGGGGCTGTTACTCAGAGTGAAAACTCTGGGTTTAATTCCTAGGACCTAAAAAAGAAAAAAAACTGAGAAGTCCTGGGAGTAAAAGTTTTGTCATCCAAACGAAAGTACCTTTATGTTAACCGAAACACAGTAAAGGAGGGTATTTTGTCCTAGTCCATTTTGTGTGACTATAACAAAACACCGGTGACTGGGTATGTTTTAGGTAAAAGAAGTTTATTTAGCTCATACTTCTGGAGGTTCAGTTCAGGGCAAGGGCATCCACCCAGCTCTTGTGACATCATCATGGTAGATAGCATCCAAATGGCAGAAGCATGTACACAAGAGGTGAATGGTGCACATAGACAGGGGTTCCAAGGTGGTGCCAGGCTCCCCTACAGTGACCCCTAAGCCCTGTGTTAATCCCTTTGAAGGGTGGCACCTCATGGCTTACTGCCTTCTCATAGGCTCTGAGTCTTGGAGGTTCCTTCACTTCAACATTGCCACACTGGAGACCAAGCTTCCAGCACAGCAACTTCCAAATCATAGCAGTCTAACAGCCGCGCTAAGATACAGCTAGTACAGGGAGGACTTTTTGATGGGTGATAAAACACCAGCAAACCTATCTACACATCCCAGGTCCAGAGCACAGTGCCTACGGGGGGATAAGAAGTGTTTTCTGAGTCAACGTCAAGTCATAGAATTGCCACTTCTGAAGCTCTGGTGACTGGTACACATTGCTTTGCATTTTGAACGCTTAGAGCTAACGAAAACTTGCCAGCTGACTTCTCACACCCTTTAATTTTACAAGTGACCCAAATTGGTGGATTACTTCCTCCAAAGGATTCCTGAAGAATAGGTAATCTCATGTTTGCAGCACAAACGTACGCTTGTGCTCTGGTTTTCCTCCGCAAACATTTAGACTTTCGTCTTTATTGGAAAATTGCTGCCATTGTTTCCCTTCTAAGGCACCATTATTTATTCAAATCCCTGAGGCTGTGTTACCCAGGTCCTTCTGATACACATCGCTGCGAGTTACACACGTGCTGTGAGGAGAGGAGAATGAACCTCTAAGCAGCAGTCAAATTGGTTTCCTAAATGATGCTGCGCGGTTTAACTGGAATGTGTGCAGTATTCTGGTGGAAAAAAAGGTGGGGGGGTGGTAAAGGGAAGGGTTCCTTTGGTTTTCAGGCTGTTAACTGTAATTAGCCTGGTTTCTGAGATGTAATTATCTTGCAGTCTCAAAGCAAACACCCTGGAGGAAATTGCACTGTTAAAGACAGCATGGCATTAAAAATAAATTATTACCCTGGCGCCTGCTATGGCTGCTTATGCTTTGCAATTTGTCAGGGTTTCTGTTAGCAAGCACTTGTTTAGGGATGAGGTTGTGCAGCCATGTTGTCACTGTACTGCAGGGAAGGGAGCCTTGGTTTGCTTAGTTGTAATAATGATGTAAAAATTTAGCACTGTGGTGGTGAAGGCTGTGTGGTACCCTACACTCCCCTCACCCATGTCCATCACCAAAATGGCTCTTGGGATCAGGAAAGAGAGAGCACTATAGGTTGTGGGTCGCCTTAAGCGGCAGACAAGGATGAATGGCTAGAGTCAAGCATCACAATCCAAAGCTCAAGCAATTCAGACTTTCCACAGAGAAAAATCCAAATTGCTTGGAAATACCTGAGAGGAAAGAGGAAATTCTGAACTATTTTAGGAACAAACACACATGAATTATCATCACTGGATAGTCACAGAGCCTGGAAAGATCATGGGGTTTGCAAGCAGAGACATGGGGTTTGAACATATAATTGTGCAAACTGTACACGCCACAAAAGCTTCCCACAGAGGACACAGCAGAGGCTGGCATCCATGACTACTCCTTGATCAAGGTGTGCCCATAGGGCTGTATCCACCTTGAGGAAGGGCAAATTTTTCTAATTTGTCTCCTCCATAGGAATGCTTTATAAAATGTATCTGCCCAGAATATTTTACAACGTCGTACCATATAGGCCACTACTTATGGTCTGTGTGACCTTGCTTGAATTACTAATTCTCTCTGAGATGCAACTTTCTCATGTATCAAAAGGATTGTAATCCTAACAATATTAATAATTCCCAGGATTATCTAGAGGACTCAAAACTGAATCTGAAAGCGTGTGCTCAATTGATATCAGTGTTGATGATAATAATTATGGCCAGGACAATCATTATCAAGCATTCACCTGGATTTGAGCCTGAACCAAACACACGGACAACTATGGAGACCCAAGACAGGTGTGAAAACCTGACTCCCTCTCTCACAGAGCCGAGGGTTTGGTTTCTAGGGACAGTAACAGGTAACTAATTGTGCTATGCTTTTAAGGGTTCTGTAGGGTAAAATCTCACAATCCTTGAGGTAATTTATCTTGGCTGTTAATTTACTGATAGCACTGGCTTTTTTTTTTTTTGGTAACCTATCAGGAGAAATAAGGTGGGGGCCCCATAGAATTTGGAACTGTGTATGTAGCAGTACAAACAGGAAGGAGTTGACAACAGAAAGATATAAGGTGGAAAAGTGGGAACTATCAATAATCCAAAAAAGGCTTTGACTAGCTAGAAAATTTTCTTGACCTTCAGCGAGCCAAGTTGATTTGTGGTGGAAATAATCTGAGTAGCCGAAGTCCACAGCTTTTTAGTGCAAAAACCTAATTTTATCTCACATTTCTATTTTTCCCTTGTTACATTTCATCTGTACTTCTGATGTTCCACTGAATGAATTATGAAACTGAAGACCAGTTAAGCCTCTATAGATTTATAACTCATCATCAGGAATATAAACTTAAATTTGCTCTGAGCTATTAATTGTGGGTCATTAACGAAACACCCCCTGTTATGATCTTTAATACTAGGGTGGAGTGTCTGCCTGAAGAATTTCCTGGGTTACTTTTATTTTTGAGAGTGACTTTACCACTACTTATCCAAAAGATGCTTGATTTAATTATTAAAGAATAAAATGTAGGCGGAAAGTTCAAAATTTCCTTTTTAAACAAAGCCCTGCCATTTTTTTGGTACCTGGAATCAAACTCAGAGCCTTGCCTCTGCCAGACAGGTACTGTGCCACTGAGCTACATCACTGGCCCCACCATGCTGTTATTTAACATAGCTTGAAAAAAATGTATATATTTTCTGTCTTTTTGAGACAGAGTCTCCCTATGCAGTTCACATTGGCCTTGAGCTCACTTTGCAGCCCAGGCTGGTTTTGAACTTGCAATGATCCTCCTGCCTCAGCCTCTTGAGTGCTGGAATTACAGGGGTGCCCCCCCATGCCTAGCTCAAAAAGAATATTTTGGAGCCAGACTAAAACTAAATTTCCTTTTTTCTCTCTTTTATCCTCCTTCTCCTTCCCTCTTTCCTTCCTCTCCTCCTTCCCTTCTATCTTTCCTTTTCCTTTTGCTTTGAAAAAGGAGATTCTTTGTAAATAAAAAGTTCTTATTTAACAAATATCAATTAATAAAAAATTTATTTGTCAAAAAAATGTGAGTCACAATACAAATCACAACCTATCTGCCAAAGAAGTTAGAGAAAATAGTCATGGGGATTTCTCTTTATGACGTTACTGTAATTACTCTCAAAAGTGTCAAAACAAAATAAAACAAAACAAAAACAAATGATAAGTTTGAGTATTGAATAAGATGAAATGGCTATCATTGTAAATGAATTGCAGGAAGTTTGAAAAAGAAAGATCTAAGAGTCACAGTTTAAAGAAACCAAACACTAGAGTACAGGCATGCACATACTGTAGCTGACCTAGGAAAAGTTGTCACTGTTAATCAGATGTTTCAGTTTATTCCACAAACAATAGGAATTGAAGCACTGGTATTAGATTCCTTCCCTCATATAATCTTTTAAAGGCTGTCTCTTCAGTGAAAAAGCATCTGAAAATATCCACCCATTGGCAAAAAACAAAGTAAAGAAAATAAACCAAGCAACCAAAAAAACAAAAAAATCACAGAAAAATGCTTAGGTGGGTTTGCCTAGGGGAAACATTTCTTATGAGAATTCATAAACACAACCCTTTATACTTACTCCCTGGCTCAAGAAATTCTAGCAAAGATGCTAGCATAGAATTGGTCCCAGACTGGTAAACCTATGCAGCAGTCCCAGGAAGGACACATAAGTCCAGATTTCACGGGATTCCTGCAATAAAAGCCCTGCCAAACCCAAGATCACAATCCACAATTACATCATGTACAAGAAACCAATCTACTGCAAGTGAGAGTCAGTAGAACTATAAAAGAACTAAATCTTCAGAATTATTCCTAAATCTCCAGAATTATTGAATATAGTAGAGATACAAAAGAAAGATTAAAAATATGATACAAATACAGCCTATAAAGTTATCACCCACATGGAGAATAAGCAAGTGAACTGAAAGTTTTATAGAAGTATGAATGCAAGATTAAGAGATATGAGGAGCAGAGTGAGAAGGCCAGAGACATATAACATAGGGCTTTGTGTGCACATAATGGAAAGAATGGGGTGAAAGTAATAACGTCTTGAGAATTTTCCAAAATGTTAAAATACACAAATCCTCAGATTTAGAATATGCAGTACATTTTAAACATTTTAATTTTCAAGTAAAATGAATTCCACCTGTAGACACTTCTTAATGAAACTCAGAAACCTCAAAGACAAAGGAAAAACTATGAAAGCAACCAGAGAGCAAATAAA
This sequence comes from Chinchilla lanigera, assembly GCF_000276665.1. Lineage (NCBI taxonomy): Eukaryota > Metazoa > Chordata > Mammalia > Rodentia > Chinchillidae > Chinchilla > Chinchilla lanigera. The sequence continues at coordinate 2,911,090 of NW_004955501.1, forward strand.
AATTATAAATTAAGCAAGCAAAGATGAACTTTATCACAAGAATCACAGAAACCAGAAGTAGGAACAATATATACAACATGGTGAAAGAAAGTAATTGTCAGCCTAGAATTTTACATCTAGCTACACTATAATTCTATAATGATGGTGAGCGTCTTTACAGACATTTTCAGACAAAAACTGTGTACAGGATTTACTGCTAAGAAACTTTTGTTAAAGGAATTTCTGGAATGAAAGTGTGAGACCCTGACTGCACATTGAAATTGTCAGAGGAGATTTAGAAAATTCTGATACCCTCAGAGATTTATATTTACTTGGTCTCAGGTACAGACTGGGTATTGGGATTTAAAAAATATCTCTAGGTGATACAAATCTGAGAACCACTGGAATTTAAAAAAAAATCTACTTATAAAGATTGAAGTTGAACCAAAGAAAGAATAATGAAAAAAATGATTAAATATGGAGATCAATCTAAATAGTCATTGACCAAATAAGTAGAAAATAATATTGAGTAAGGGCCTATAAAGGCAACAGAGAACTAAATTGCTGGGCCAAAATAACAAGTAAGAAGCAAGTGGCGAATGAAAGTTCAAGGCCTTCCAGGTCCTTTCATTACAAGGATGGGAGATATATTAACTTTATTAAGTAACTATATTAAAAATTTATGGGCAATGCTAAAAGAGTAGAATTTAACATGTCATTTCTAAACTGGAAGAGCTGTTAATGTGGCTGGAGTCAGGAGGAGTACAGAATGGAAGGAAGCCTTTAATACATTTTTGACCTGTTTAGAGATATGGTGAGAAGCCCCCATAAGAGCCTAGGAGGTGGAAACAGGAGTGGGTGGGATAGTTTTGAGATGCTACATATTAAGGCTGATGTGACCTAGAGACTAATTTCCTAAGAGAATATAGGCAGAAGGAATGCAACACACCCTAAGCATAGTACCTCAAGGATTTTAGCCACAGTGACGAGAAAATGAGCAAGAGAAGTTCGTAAGTCAGGTGGAGCGATGGACTTGAGGGAAATGAGGGAGAAACATTTGGAGACACACTGTTATGGTTTGTGTCTGGATGTACCCCCAAAGCCTCATGCAGTCATGGGGTGGGCTTCTAGAGTTTATGATTGATCCATGATCCAAAGCTGCGGTTATGGGTGTGAGTGCTACATCTGCGCCGGGGAGGATAGTTTGCATACAATGTAAGGGAGAGAAAGGCTGCTTGCTGCTACTCCTCACTTTTGCTCTTGCTGCTTTTGCTGTCTTCCACCACCATGAATGGTTGCCCTGTGCCATGTGCCACTCTACCTTGGAGCCAGCCACGTATGGACTGAAACCTCCACAAACTGTGAGCTAAATCAATCTTTCCTTCCTTAATTTTTGGCATCAGGTATTTTGTCTCAGCAATGAGAGAAAAGTAACCAAGACACACACTTTTATGGTAATGCCCCGGCAGCTGATCTGGGTCCTAGGGGAACAATGGCTCTGGAAGATGGAGAACGATCACGTTTATCCATCTACAGGGAGGATAGAGAGATCAGAAGGGAGGGCAGGAGGCCGCGTGTGGGTGTACACCTTCAGGGAAAACAGGGAGGAGGTTGTATTAGAGAAGGAAAGAGATACTAATTCTGGTGTATGTAAAGGGGATTGTTTTCATTAGAATTATGTTCAAAGCAAATCTTTAAGATGCCAAAATAGCAAACATCCAAGAGTTTGTTTGTATCATTGCTTGTATTTTTATTGATGAATATGAGATTGGTTAAGATGTCACCACTTATACTACTCTATTTTTAAGTAAAAAGAGAGGTTTGAATTGTTTTTAAAAGGAAAAGAAAAAACAAACAAACAAACAAACAAAAAAACCAAACAGCTACCAGGGGAGAACTTCTGTGTTTTCCTTCTTTAGTTTTTATTTATTTTGGTATCAGGAATCAAACTCAGGACCTCGTGCTTGCCAGACAGGTGCTGTACCACTGAGCTATCTCCCTGGCCCACTCTGTCTTTACTTTAAGCCTCCTATCACTTTGCCCTGCCTCCGTGCCTTAGCAGACTTCGGGTAGATTGAAACTGGCTGGGATTCTTTGATACTTCTCTTAGCAAGAGATGGGGTCTATGAATCTGAGCTGGTTTGTAACACCCTTGGCCAAATGAGTGCAAACATCAGACAGCATGCCAGGTCTAGTCCTGAAGTTTAGGAAGACTGGCAGCTTCCATCTTGGTCTCTTGGAGCCCTGAGTCACCATGCAAGGAATGTAGTGATTTTCCTGAGATCATCATGCTGTGAGGAGACCAAGCCATGTGCAGAGGACTTGGAGGGTGCAACTCTGTAGAGGAGAAACCAGAAAACACAAGGGTACCAGACAGATGAGTAAAGAAACTATCTTGGAAGAGGAGGCTCTACCTCCAGATGCCACAACTAAGAATATGTCAGTCAGAGATTAATAGCTCAGCTGAACTATTCTTATTCACATCACAGTAAAAAAAATAAGAAAGGTGTTTCAAGCCACTCCATTTTGGAGTAATTTTCTTGACACCAACAGATAATCAGAATAGGGTTGTTCCTTTTAAGAGCTTGTCACTTTAGGGAGCGGGAGCCTACTGCCAGGACCTTCCAACCCTCTGTGGCTTTTATGGTTTTCTCTAGTACCCCTTCATTCTCTTTTCATTCCTCAAATTTACCCTCAGTTATAAATTCAGCTCAAAACATTTTCTCATGGTTTTGCTTTTGCTTCAGTTTATTAGAATGCCCTTCATTCCAATCAATTCTTTCAATGTCATAATCACAAAAAGGGTAGTCTTCATTCATTCATTCATTCATTCATTCATTCATTCAGTTATTCATTCCTTGACCACTTACTCTGTATCTTTTGAGTTTTGGTGATTAACAGCCAGCCAAAGTGACATGGCTCTTGCTCTTCTGGATCTTACAGTGTGACGAGGAGGTAGCAATTTATAAAATAGTAATATGAATGATTATATAATTATAGTTAAAATAAATTTCAAAACAAAGGAATATGATTATATAAAGAACATACAGTGGGAGCATTGAGGCAGACAGAGATCTAAAATCACAGTGTTGGCAAGGTTAGTTCCTCTTTGGAGGCTCCTATGGTAAATCAGAGTCAGGCCTCTTCATTAGTTCCTGTTGCTGGCAGTCCTTGGTTTCACTTGGTTTGTAGCTGTGCATCTCCAGTCTCTGCCTCTATTACTACATGCCACCTTTCCTTGCTCTGTGTTCAGGTGGTGTCTTAGGTACTTTCTTGTTTCTGACACAAAACCTGACACCCACAACTTAGAGGGGGAGAGATTTATTTTGACTCACAGTTTGTCTCTATAAGTGGTGCGGCAGAGGCACATGGCAGAGGAGAAGCAGCTCATGACAAGACCCCAGAAAGGAGAGAGAGAGGGGGGCGCAGAGGCAGGGAAGGAGGAGCCAGGAAGAGGTAAGAGATAAACCCTCCTGGCCACACCCCAGGGACCCATCTCTTTTGACCACATCCCACCTCCTACAAGTCAGCTATAAACTCATCAGTGACTGATCATTGATGATTATCATGGCTTATGATCCAATCACCTGCCCAAAACCCCACCTCTGATCACATGAGGTTTGGGAAGCATCTAGATATAAACCAAACAGATGGTTTCTTCCTCTTTGTGTCTGTTTCTGTGTCTCTTCTGGTCTTCTAATTATGCTATCATATTGGCTTTTGGACCCACCTTATTACAGTATAACTTCATATTAGCTAATTACATTTGAGATTGCCAAAGAAGGTCATATTTAGTGGTTCCAGGAAGGACATGCATTTTGGGGAAAGGGAAATTATTTAACCCAGTACTACATTCATCAGGAAACTATGATGTCTCTTCTTGAAAAGTGTGTCCAGAATCTGACGACTTCTCTGACCTCTTCGCTTTCACCACTACCACCCCAACGAGCCACACAAATTGTTGCAGTGACCTCCCTACTGGTCTCTCTGCTTCTTCCTAGGAGCTACATTCCTCCTTCACATAAAACCCTCTGTAGGACATGCTAAAGAGTAACTTGGGGTAGGGGAGCTTTTCTCACCAACTTTCCAAAGTGTTCACATCTCCTTCTCCATAAACAAAGTTTTACAAAACCCTGTGTGACAGTTAATCTGGGTTGCCAACTTGATTGGCTTGAGAGGTTAGTAAAGCACACTTTTTGGTATGTCTGGACGGGTCATGAGGCTGTGGCTTCAGTGACGATACCTGGTTCTTGGCCCCATCCGCTCTGCTGCTCTTCCTCTGTGCTCTGCTTCCTGCATCCATGAAGTGAGCAACTTTGCTCTATCATGTTCTTCTGCCATGATGTTCTGCCTCACTTCAAGTGCACAGCAGTGGAGCCAGCCAACCGTGGACTGAAACTCTGAAATTATGAGAAAAATAAGACATTTCTTCCTTTAAGTTGTGCATGTCAGGCATTTTGTGCCAGTGATGGAAAAGTTGACCAATACATCCTCTTACCTCTGGGTAGTAGTCCTTGTACTGACCTAGGTTTTCCATGTGTCTGTCACCTTTTTGACCTTGTCTCACACTAACTTCACACTGCACTCCACTCCAGCCATACTCACCTCCCTGTTGCCCCTTGAACATGCCAGTAGTGTCGCTGTCTCAAGGCTTTTGTGTGGGACTGGACTGGCAGCCACTGTCAGATCACAGGGACTGTATGTCTGTATGTCTTATTATACAGGATTTCACACTTTCTTATTTTTCTCCTTCCCCAGAAATTTCCTCTCAATGAATGTAGCTATTCATTCATTTGTTTGATGTGCATTTATAGAGATGTAACAACATGTCAGAATTAACCTGAGTGTACATAGCCTTTCCATGGCTGGCCCCAGCTGTGTGCTAAGGGAAGTCCAAATCCCTAGCCTCATTTCAGGCAATTTCCGGGAGACACAGAGACATGAAATCAGGTTTTCTCCCTCTGTTGGAAAGAACAGGCTGGACTCCAGCGACAAACATGAATTAATTTGTGTCAAGAAGTTCAAGTTCAAACACCAGTGAGGTTTGGTGTGTAGGCTTTCAAGATGCCAGCTGCAGATGAAAACTGCTAAGTCTTAAGACATCCTCTTTGTGTGAGCCCTGTCCCTTCCGAGATATTCGGTTCTAGACTTCAAAGTGGTGTTTCTGTGTGCTTTGCCAGTGGTCCTGCAACTGGGGAAGAGGAGCTGCTCCAGGCTGAAGGCATTTGCATGGGCCTCAACAGTCTGTGACCCTTTATTCAAAGAGGTTAGGAAGTTAGCTGACTATTTCATCTGATTTGCCTTTCTTGCCACATATAGTTTGAGTTTTATTTATCAAAATCTTATCAGCCTGGTAGAATGAATGAGAATCAGTGAACATAAATTATGGACTTTTTTGTTCATAATAGAGACAGTTTTACAGAATGAAGTTTTGCTTGCAGATAACACAACAATCCACACTTACTGCTAAATGCTTTTGAGCTGACATTCGTCTGAGCCTGCTTTAATGAACAGATAACTCATTTATAATTAGCAGTGCCAATTAATTGGCATGGAAACAATTAAAGTGATTAAAGTGCTAAAGTTCTTAAGAACAGTTTTTCCTAAGTAGGTTATAGACAAACCCTCCCTGACCCTGCATCTTGTTTACACGATTAAATTGCTGAAGAAGCCCTTGATTGTATACGGCACATGAGGGGATTTTAACTCTGCCTTGGTCAGCAATTTCTTATTTGGTATTAAGAAATCTTTCTGTGAGCTCTGTGCCTTCCAGGGTATTCGGTTCTGGCTACTAAGTGGCATTTCTGTGGGGTTGCCCAATGATCCTGCATCTGGGAAAGAGGGCACTTTCTAGGAATTTGACATTTTTACAGTCCACAAGTAACAGAGATTGTGCAATATTTATCCCTTGTGTCTGGCTAATTTTACTTAACATCTCATATTGTCACAAATGAAGAGATATCCTATGTTTTATGGCCAAATAGTATTCCATTGTGTGTATATACACCACAGTTTCTGTATCTATTTATTGTGGGCTTTTATTTTAAAAAGGTGCAAATTCTTTTCATTGAAGATAAAGTCTGTGTCCTTTTCCCTTGAAACAGGTTGGGCTGTGGTCTGTAACCAATATAATGTACTGGAAATAACATTGTGTAACTTCTGAGCCTCAGCCAAAGTGAACATTTTAGTGCCTGCCTTGCCCATGGGGACACTCCCTTTTGAGGCCCTGAGTGGCCCCACAAATGGTTAAACCCCTAGAGACCACCATGTTTTGAGGACACGCAGGTCACATGGCATGTTAAGGTTTGTGTAGGTGGTCTAGTGAGAGCCCAAGTTGGCAGCCCTAGTAACAGCCAATGTCAACATCAGACATAAACGACAATGCCTGAGGAGGGGTACAGGCTGCACCATGAGTCACCGTCACTGGTAATGGAGGCCCCAGCAGAGACAAGCCATCTCTGCTATGTTCTTTCTAAAATATGGATCCACAAAAGGCATTAGCATAATAAAATGATCACTGGTTCATGCTAGTAACTTCATTTTGTTTTGTTGTGCACCAACAGTAAGCAGAATGAATATTTTCCTTTTTCCTTTCAGGTTTCATACAATATCTAGCTCCTCTTTCCCCCCAACTTCTGTGCTTTTTTGTTTTACTTATTTATTTATGTATGTATTTATTTTTTGGTGTTGCTATATGGTTCAGGCTGGTCTTGAATTCACATATGAAGCCCAATTTGGCTTGAACTTATGCTCCTCATTTCAGTTTCCCAAGTACTGGAATTACAGGTGGGCTCCATTGTGCCTATGTCTAATCCTTAAATGTCTGCCCCTACACTGTTTGTGTTTGTTGATTTTTTAATAACGTTTCCCTCAAGCTCATTGAAAATGGTTGGAATTTGAATCTTTGGTAAGTTTCTAACTCCAAAGTGTCTCAGTTGTCTTGGTGAGAGAACCACATATATCTTGCAGTGTTGTGAGGAACACAAGAAAATTTTCCATCTCATGGTAGCCAGGAAATAGAGGAAAGAGCTTAAAAAAAGTAAGAGAAGAAGGGCCAGGTGTGGTATATAGTGCCCAAGGTCACATCCCTCATCATACTCCCTTCATCTAGGTCTTAACTCCTGCTTCTGTTGCCTTCCAATAATGCCACTATATTATGATCTCATCAATGGATTAACCCACTTACTGAAGTCAGAGCCCTCATGATCCTATCACTTCTTCAAAAGTCCATCAACTGGCATCCAAGCCTTTAGCAGGGAGTTCTGGGGGGCCATTTCAAGTTCAGATCATAGCACCCATCATCAAACAATAGCAGCAACCAGACCAGACCAAACCAAAGCAAACCAAACCAAACCAAACCAAACCAAACCAAACCAAACCAAACCAAACCAAACCAAACCAAACCATACCAAAACCAACAAAAAACAAACCCAGATTCTCATAATGGTTATTTTTGTCTAAGGAAATTTGTAAACTATAGAGACTAAATACTCCTCAGAACCCACTGGGTAGCTGGTCTGTGGCACATCCCCTCCTCTGGAAAGAAAGGTCCACCCATTCTTTGGCTGAGTTATGTTTACTCTCTAGAAAGGTACATTCATTATGTCAGAGACTTTTGACATCTAGATAGGCCAAGGGGAGTTTTAGAAGCTATAGACTTCCTCATAAAAAAGAACCTACTCTTTCTCCCACAATATTTTGCCTGTCACTTTAGGTGTTACCAAAACTGGATCATGCTAAAGAAGTTTATAGGAATCAGAGCACTTTGTGATGCAGAGGTAGCAGCTTTAGTTCTTACTGTACCATTTTTGACTAGCTTTGAATGTCACCCTGTAAGCAAGGAAATCAAGGTCTATTGGACATGTACTGCAAATCATACTGCATCTAAGGGGCTTCACATATCTTATGTAATTCTCAGGAAAGCCCAGTTTGACCTCTCTTGTGAGACTGAGAGAAATGACTTTTCCAATGTCTCATAATGAATAAGTAGAGATATTATGAGACATTCTAACATCCTATGTTTTCTTTATTTCTTTTACAAATGCAGATACAGAACTTTCCCCAGCAAAATGTCTTCCCAAGTCTTCAAATTCTGATTCCGTGTCTTTCCCCATCAGTCTAGATGCCTCCCTTAGAGAAACAACATCAAGAAATACCTTGACCTGAATTTATAGAATAAACACACAATGGCTTAGAGCATTTAGTAATAAGTCGTTGTGATTGTATGATGGTTGTCTTTGCTGATGTTCCAGGAAACAGCCACTTGGGAGCCAGAGTAGAGCAGGCAGTAATATGTGAAATTCTAACCTGAGATCACATAATGGGAATGGCTTTTGATAACGACCGCAGAGAAAAGAATACATAAGGCAAAGAATTTGAAACATTTCCACTAGTGCTGTTCAAAACCAGCATGATCTAACTTGAGATGACCTATACTGGTTCTTCAACTGAAATATCCCTCCAGTAAGAGAGAGGCAATTTATCAAACAACCTGAGCTGGAAAGTAATTCTCTGAAAGAACATCCAGCTGCCCTGGCTGATATTCTCTGCTCACCCAGAAGAGAACTTGCAATTTGGCTTCTTGAGTGCTCATGAGTAGTGTAGGTTCTCTTAGTGATGACCTTCCTGCTGGGACCCAATGTGGGACACTGGTCTATCAATAACTCTCTGGAGAGTTTGGCTTCCAACCTTTTGTTGCCTGATTACCTCTGCTGGAACTAAGGGAGATCCTGAGCTTTCTCAGATGCATATTTTTAGTTTTGTGTCTACATTTTGGTGCATTCACACTTAGAAGGCCCTCACCAGAAGAAGGCAGAATATTTCTCACCATAGGGCTTTGGGAGCTCATAAAGATTGCAATTGTTTTATGTAGGAACTTACAAGTCCACTTGGTCCTAAACTTTAGTGCACAGACCTCAAAGAGCCTGAGTTTGAGCAAGATTCTTGCAAAAACATTTTTCCAACCTCAGTATGAGAAATTTGAACTTAGGATGGTGCTTAGAACAGATATGGAACAAACTTCCTTATTACCAGGTTAGGGGCCTGAGAAGCTTTTTTGGGTCTTTAGTGTATCCTGAGGCTTTGATAGGGCACGTACATGGGTAGCCTGAAGAAGCAGGGCAGGGTATCAGGAGGCAACCTGGTAGTATATATTTTGGGCAACAACTGTTAGGCTCTAGGACAGATGGAGAGGAGGTCCTTACATGAGGAGAAGAGAAAGTTTTCACTGGTCTGGAAGCTGGGATGTTGGTAAAGATGCCACTCACCCTTGGCTCCAGGGTGGTCCTTGGAGCTCCTTCCTATGGTTTACTCAGCCTTGACAGTGTCCCTTTCCTATTATTGGCAATTCTATGAGCTTGGTTGGGCTGGGGGGATCCCTAATCAGTGGATGTAACAGTCTGAGGTTCCATGACGAAAAGGTCACAAGTAAGTAGACCCAGGATTTCAGGTTACTGGGACTCAGCAGTCCAGACAGATGGAGAAGGAGTGGAAGCTGGATTGTCTGCCTGCAGAGGCAGCATATTACACAGTGTCTGTCCTGCTGGCAAACAGGGTTTGGTGAGCACAGGCAGTTAGCGGAGGGAGTGTGTCACTTGGTGGCTGATTCTGGGTGAAAGTGTGTTGCACCTACATCAAGTGAGTGTGTTTGTCTCATTTGCTGGGATCAAATGAGATAACTTAACATATAGTGAAATAATCTTTATACTATAATTGGTAAGTGCTTAACAGTGAGACCATTATCATCATCATCATCATCATCATCCTTTCTTGATAATACTTCCTTTTCTCCTCCTCCACATAGCATTCAGAAAGTCTAATAGTTGGTTATAGAAATCATAGTAAATTGTACTATAATCACACTCAGTGCAATGTTAGAACAGTATATGGCAGAGTCTGGGCCCTCTGTGGGATCTCAAAACTAGAAGAGTTTATGAAGACCATACTCCATGTTCTTGAGGTCAAGGATAGGCAGGTATTGTGCATATGTTAATTAGGCTGATGCAGACATTAGAGGGCTGCAGCTGTGGGGACCTGGAGAGCTTGTGTTATATGCAAGGGCTGTGGCTGCTCAACTCTGACAGCTGCCCGAGGAGATGTGGTCCCAGGGATGCTCGCTGTACTGATTATTTAGGAAAGACAGAAACCCAGATTTCCAAGTGAAATTTTAGTTTTTAAAATAATATAAGCCCAACAAATGTGTATGCAGGCTGTATGGGATTCATCAACTGTCAGTCTGCCATGCCCTTCCCTGAAGCAGCAGTCCCCTCTCTGGCCCTCCTGCCTGGGACCATCTGGAAAACATCCATAGGTTGATCTGATTGTCCTTCCAAAGTTCTATCTCTATGGCAGCATTGTCAAGTCCCCGAAGTTGTAAATCTGGAACAGGGTGGGTCGATAGGGCTATAACAGTAGCCATCTACAGTTGCTTGTCTGCTGGTTCAACAAAAACTGGATTGAATTCAGATCCTTGGCCTCACTCCACCCTGGATCTGAACATATATATGGACAATTGGGGGAGTCAGTGTTCCTCTTTGCCTTTGATGCCAAGTCAGTGCGTAACATCCTAAAACCTATAGAAAACAGGAGTCAGTGTTAAATCACAAACCCTAGGCAGTGCTGAAATGTAATGCAGGACCGGCTACATGCATACCAGACCTATGCAGTTATATATACCTCTCAGCTGGCATAATGCCCTGCTCTTGCTTTCTTGAAGTTCTTAATAATTTTTGAACAAGGGCGATTGTGCTTTCATTTTATACCAACCTCACAAATTATGTATCTTTCCTGCCTAAATCTGATTAGAGTTGGAACCACACCACATAAGTAGATTTTTCTTTTGGAGGTGGGTACCCCCTGCAACTTGATTAATATGTGACTTTATGTGAGATGAAGCAGTACCTATGGAAACTACAGAGTATGAAAATGGCTTCCTGATCATTATAAAAGAATGTTCTTTACTGCTTTGTGACGAGTGGAGAAGGTGGAAGAAAGGTCCATTTTCTATGATTCAGCCACCTCCCAGGTGCTGGAATAGCATTGTCATTGCCTCAGGTGCTAGAATAACATTAGCTATTTTGACAGAGGAGGTGCAAGCAGGTCTGGGACTAATTGTAGTAATGGCTGCTCTGCTAAAATCAGAGGAATCTGGAGAGTTGATAATAACCCAAGAGGAGAAAAGCCAGGAGGTTCAGATTTTTTTACTAATCATTTTTAGGTCAACAAAATCCTCCAGGAGTAAATGAGGAGTGGGTATGTGCTAAACATTAGAAGAGTTTTATTAATACATTTTAGTTGGCTCTGCGAGATCCAAACACAGAGCACCAAACAGCTATTAAAAGGTTCTCACTGAACCCCTGCATTAGATTCACTGGTGTTAGTACCATAATTATGTGTAACTCTATTGCTCCCTTATTCCAATACATACATGGTCTACTGCAGAAATACCAATGGTGGGACTTCAGGTACAATGGAAGAATCCAACAGAATCCTTAAAAGTGAGGGCCTTTCTTCATGCCTTGGCATTAGGATCTTAATAAAGGATTTAGGGGTTGTGGTGTAAAACTTTCTTAGTAAGAAAGGAAGAAGTACTAAAGGAACCATATGATATTAATGTCCTCTCTGAGTTACAGGCAATTGCTGATGAAAAATATATTGGCAAAGTTGGCAAACTAGATAGGCTACATGATGGTGACTGCAATACCCACTGATCTGGGTTCCATCAACAAAGCAAGTGTCTCCTTGGATAATCATCACATCCCTCCTCAAACTCTAGCACCCAGATCTTTGGGAACAGAGCAACATTAACTGTAGAGATGAATTTTGGGGAGATTTGACATCTTTATGATACTAAATTCTCCTACTCAAGAACATAGGATGTTTCTCAGCTGATTCAATTATTCTTTTTATTTCCTTTAGTGAAAATTTATGGCCCTTTTTATTTCATCTTGTATATTTCTTATTAACTTTGTCTGTGGATAGTTCATACTTTTTAATGCTATTTTGAATATAATCTTTTTTCATTATATTTTCTAACTAATTAACTAGTTCTTACTGGCATATTGGAAAGCTACTTTTGTATATTTATTTTATAATTACTAGTGAGCTCTTTTATTAGTTTGGTAGTTATATATCTTTTTTTGGGTTACTAATCATATAATATACAACATATGCTGTAAATGCTACAAGTATTTTCTCCAGTGTCAGTGGCAGGACTCACTAGTTGATCGTGCCATCTTTTCCCATTGAGGCTGAATGCAGTAACACTTTATTCTGCCTTCTGTTGGGAGACAGCTGTCCATGGGTCTATTATGTTTATACACCTGTTTTGAGCTAGGCACTCACTGCCCATTATTCTGAGCTAGCTGTTCAAGGTTGTCTATATAGCAAACAATCTCAGAAGACAGATGTAGCACTGCCCTTATGAATAAAGGGAAGAATCAGGTCCCCTAAATCAAATTCTTCTGTAACATATCTCATTACATGTGCTGGTGTCCTTTGGCATTCTTCACATCACCTGGGAGGAATTGGGGATCAAGGAGCTATTAAAAGTTGTGATAATGTGGCTACTGCCACTGATATGAATAGTAACGGGTCCTTTATCTCTTACCCAGGTTACTTCTTTCTTCTACCTGCATCCATGAAACACGGCAGGTTAACCTGGTAGTTTACACGTAGGGTAAAATCTCAGGATGTCTGGTTTCTTGACAGTGTTGGTGATGAGGATGGGCCATTGACAGAAATACAACTTTCTGGAAGAAAAAAGATGAAGACACTGTAGGCCTATTAATGACAGCTGGGGAATGTCTGTGAAATAGGTAACAAATATATTCTCTAAACTGTATGATCAACTGGATAATAAATGGTCTTCTACTTTATTGCCCATTCATGAGAAGGAAAGTGTGGTATGGTTACAGACTGAGTACTAAGAAATAAGTTCGAAGACAGCAGCCTAGATTATGCCCTGGTTGTTGTTAATTTTCTTCAAGCAGAGAACTTGCTATGCAATGCATTGATCAGACTGAGAAGCTCCATTGGAATAGCTGTAGCCAAAGGTTTGCTTTGAGCGGGAATAGGGTTCTACTCCTGTCAGACAATAGTTGTAGAGATGCACACTTACCATGAGCATGAAAGGAGAGAAATTTGTGATTACAATGAGCAGAAATCATCAAAACTTTGCTGGACAGTTAGAAGATGAAGGGTGGGTGTGTTAAAGGGGAATGACAGTAATTGAGACACTTATGGCTCAATTTTTTTTTTGTTTTGTTTTTTGGAGACAGAGTCTCCCTATGCAGTTCAGGCTGGTCTTGAACTCACTTTGTAGCCCAGGCTGGTCTCGAACTGGCAATGATCCTCCTGCCTCAGCCTCCCAAGTGCTGGGATTATTGCATGCACCAACGTGTCCAGTTTATGGCTCTATTTATTTTGTAATCTCTTATGTCAAATTTAAATCCCATGGAGGCAAGAATAAAAGATCTCAGAGGTACTTCTTTCTCTTTCTCTTTTTTTCGTGAAGAGTTCTAGCTGCTACAAGGAGGCTTTGGTCCTCTTGGGGAAATTTCTCTAGAAAGACAAACTCCTGTGGGAAACCATAGTTGAGACATTTGGGCTCTAACTTCCCTGGTTAGGTTTACAATGCTAATGAAAGTGACAGAATGAGAAACTAACCAAAGAAATCTAGATAAATTCTTGTGTACAGCCCCACTTTCCCAGAAAATCCTCGGAGCTCTTCTGTTGAAATCAGGCAAAATCTTGAAGGATGTTTTCTTGGTAATGGTGTAGCACAGGGATCAAGAAACTTTCTCCGTAAAGTGCTGCGTTGTAAATATTTTAGGCTTTGTTGACCATGCTGTCTCTGTTGAAACTACTCAACTCTGCCACTACAGTATAAAAGTAGCCACAGGCATTACATAAATGAATGGATTTACCTTCGCTGCAGTGAAAACTTATTTACAAAAGTGTACAGCAGGCTGGATTTGCTCTATGGCCTGCCATCTGCTGGCTCCTGGTATAGTAGATGACTTGGTTTAAGGTAGCATCCTCTAGAACGTTGCTGTGTGCAAGTGAAGCTTAACTTAAATCAGCAAAAGGAAGCAAATCCTATGCCTCCCCAAAAAAGAGCAATGTGGAAAAAAGAAGCTGCTCAGTGAAAGAGAACCTAACATGAGAACCATGGTGTCAACCATGAGGACCTCCTGCCTGACACACAGTGTTAAGTAGGCAGAAAACAGTGGAAGTTCATTTGATTGAACCGTGAACCATGAACCACTGTCATGTTGCATAAAATCAAATGTAAATGATAGACTTCACTACATAACTATACTGTTTTGTCCTGCCATATTCCCCAGTCCCCACTCCCCATCTACCCTAACTTCAGTAATGTAAGGAGGACAGTGATAAAAGGTGGGCCTGAAGTCTCTCAAAGGAGAGATCAAAAGCCATACACACACTCATTTGCTTATGCTGGGGAATTAAGAAAGGATTGTGTCTTCTTTTTTTCGTTGTTGAGACAAAGTACCCAATGCCCAAAGTTAAATCAGGAAAGATTTATTTTGGCTCAGTGTGTAGAGGTTTCAGTTCACAGTTGTCTGGCTCCAATGCAGGGTGGCCTGGCAGAGGGGCATCACAGCGGAAGAATGGTTCATAGTGGCACAGCAGCGAAGTGGCGAACAACAACAGCAGCACTCTTTCTGTCCCTTAAATTTCATCCAGGCTGCTACCCTTAGGGTAGGTATCACTCACACCCAGCATGGGGCAACCATAATCCTAGCATTGTACAATGAATCAATCCCAGCCTCACATTGGTAATCCCAGAACCGCTCACTCTAGATTCAGCCACCTCCAAAAAGCTGCACCTATGAACACATGCTGATTTGGGGGGACATCTAGATACAAGCCATAACAGACGGAGACTTTAATCTACGACTATTGCTTATGAGTGCCCAGGTCTCTACCTACTTGGATCTGGAGAAAAAAAAGCACTGAATTCAGTGTAATTATACCTGGAGATGGGGCCCTTAGAAAGGTAATTAAGCAGGTACAGTGGCTTGTGCCTATAATCCCACCTACTTGGGGGACTAAGGCAGGAGGGTTTTGAGTACAAGGCTAGCACAGGAAATTTAGGGAGACCTAATGCCAAAACAAACAAATGAGGTCATAAGAGTGGTGTGCTAATCCCCTCAGTAGTGATAAATGTCCTTGTCAGATGAGAAAGAGACCCCAGGGCTGTACATGAATGCACAAAAAGGCCTAGGAGAACACAGTGAAAACGGGGTCACTTGCAAACCTAAGACAGGTAAAGGAGAGACCAAATCTGCTGACACCTTGATCTTGAACTTCTGGCCTCTAGAACTATGAGAAATAAATTTCTGCTGTGTAACCCATCCAGTCCCTATTTTGCTATATCAGCGGTAGCAGATTACTATAGCTGATGGATCAGAAGCCTCAGACTCAAAGGCCCTGCTATGGCATTATCATACCTCTTCAGTGGGGTTGGTTGATGAACTTTGAAAAATTTAGAGATCTTCTAATATCCTAAAGATTCTGGGTGGGAGAATAAGCAAGGAAAAAATGCTACCTTTTCAGCAGCCTCCACAAAGGTGGCTCAATATCTCACTGCACTGAGACATTCACTGTAAAAGTTAGACTAAGAGACACTGGAATGTCTGAGAAAATGCTACCAGCAGAGGTGGTGGTTCTTGGATAACTAAAGTGATTCTCACAGTGAGCACCTAATCCTCTGGTCACTCAGAGGAACTTTCTAGTGAATAGCTGAGAAACTATTTATGTATACCTTGTAGGGAGTTTTATTATGGGCAGCAAACAATAGAAAAGATGGTATGAAACCTGTCCTTGGTGTTAGCTTAAGTGCTCAGTGTCAGTACTTTGGTCCTAAGAGGCATTCAGATTAGCCTCAGCTCATTGGCTAGAACTGTTATTTATTTATTTATTTATTTTTGAGACAGGGTCTTGCTATGTAGTTCAGGCTGGCCTTGAACTCATTGCAGTCCTTCTGCCTCAGCCTCCTGACTAGGATTACAAGCATGCACTACCACACCCAGCTGCCTAGGATTCCCTCGGACTTCTTCCTTGTTGACCAAGGTGGAGTCTGTGCAATCATTAGCATAACCTGCTGTGTCTGGATCAATATCCTGGTTACCTTGAAAGGTCAGTGCAAACACTCGGGTGCTGATCTTTTGCTGATGGGAAGAGGATCTAGGGATGGAGGGAGGGGAGAGGAAGGGGAGTAAAAAGGGCTAAGATTCGGTGCATATACGTACCAACTCCCCATGATGAATGTATTCATTATGTATCACAAACACGCATCTATGTATATGGAAAGGTCAGTGAAGACACTCAAGGAGAAAGCCACCTGGTTCTCTAAGCTAGACCCTGAGAGTCCAGCTAGACCTCTAAGGGGCACAGTTGAGATCATGACTGCAAGTTGCTCTTATCTGATTACTGGGCATTTGTTGATGTTGGTTTTTATTAGATGCCATATGAGACAAATTGAATAGATTTGGTCTCAGCTTCCCCTGATCTGATTTAGTGGAGTGGCCAGCAGGGTAGTGTAATCATGGACAGTTCTTCAGATGACAAGATGTGAGAAACGAGGAGTAAGTATTATTGGAGACAGTCTTGCCTGGGTCTCTTGCATTTCTTCACAGCTCGTGAGTAAGGCACTCACTTCTGCTTTGGTGTGGTCTCTTCCCAAGGATGTTTATATGGAGGTTAACTTTGCAAGAAACTAGCTTCTCCTTCTATTCAAATGACACATTTGCTCATAGTCTTAGAAGATAGTGTCTTTAATGTCTTCCGGTAGCCTACAGCAAAGGGCAGCATTGCTTAAATCCATTATAAAAGATTTGGTTTCCCTAAGCTCAGGATTCTTCCTATTGTGTGTGCGGAAGTCATCTGGCTGGTCTCTGGCATGTCACCCTGTGGGAACTGAGGATTGGGGAAGTGGTGCAAAAATGATATGCTGGCTACTATTGCTTTGAGTAGCAAGATGATCCTTTATCTTTGACTCAGGATCTCATGTTTTCGAGAGGCTAACTCATTAATTTGTAAGAAGGGTAAATTCTAAGCCATTGTTAACTTCCTGACACACTCCATCAGTCACCACCAACTGTACCAACAGTTGGAGTTGGTACATGAGACGAATCCAATTTTCTCTCCTTGGCTCAGATCCTGTGAAGAGGGTGGTGGGCATGTGATAGATCAGAGAAGACCTGGACTAGCATGTCAAAAATGGCAGAGGTGGTGGGGGGAGAAGGGGCAGAAAATCACTGGACACAGCCACAACAATGAGGTCTTAACTCACTTTGTCCCCAGGTGTGCCACCGAGAGTTTTCACTTAATGTGAAACAGGATGTAGCCCTGACTTCTTTCCTTTGTATTTAATAAGAGTAGTTTTGTTGGATCTGTGTTCAGTCGTGCTAAGGATTGGCCAGCCTGCCATGAGAGGATTCAGGAAAACTTCTCCTTTTGTTTGAGCCTGTTTTTGTGTTCATTTCTCTTTCCTAAGTTCTCTTTTTACTTCATGAAAATCTATTTTCATGGAAGAGCCCATGTATGGTTAAGGTTGATTCAAATAAGTATTGTTATTTCTCTTGGAGAATATTCATTAAACCTTAGCTATATTTTTGCAAGGAATGGCTTTTATACATGGATGATATCTACAGCATTTTAGAGCAAGCAGAGATATTGTGAGATTTCCTGGTGCCCTTATATTGTACTATGTAAGCATACCTCTAGTTTCTTTATCTGATTGGGAGGGGTGCTAATGAGTGACTCCCTGATGCTCTTGCCCCCATAAATAATCCTCTGCCTCCTAAAATAAAGTTAGACTAACCTAAAACTGTGAAGAAAATGGATCTAAGTACATGTTACATTTTAGAGTCTTTTACAAATCTCCACTGACTGGCATACCTCAGATCTTAATTTTCATCCTGAGGGGCTCTTTTCAGAAACTTATAGATCATCTGAAGGAAGAATGTTAAGCAACCTTCTCCTAATTAAATTGGCCTATTTTTGAAGAAATGGGAATGATTATGTCAGAGATTAATTAAGATTGCTAGAGGTGATACTAGACCAGAACCTAAAAGTTCACATACATTTCTCTGTCCTGGATGAGAATGAGCATATCATGGGCAAAAGGGCAGAGGTCATTAATGTGAATGAGGTCATTGCCTTTTACAGGTCAATGGCGCCCTTTCACTTTCTGGTGGCAGGCAGGAAAGAGAAGTCTTCACTGCCTTCATGTTTGGAGTACATAGTGCATTCCCTAGTGCAATATGAAATACCATCTTAATGAATTAGTGTGAAACGCGATGCTTATCAGGGTCATGTACAGAGTGCCTGGAAGTCCGCCGCTACTCCTCCCAGTGACATCAGAACCACCAGCGGAAAGTAGTTAACCTCCAATGCCTCATTTCTAAAGAGTTATCGGAGGAATGCCCTTGAAACTGTTGCATTTTTATTTTCAATTAGGAAGGAAAACATATTGTCCTCTGGTCTTTAAAAGCTCCGGGGCTTTTGGGTTGGAAGTAATGGATCCTGGAACAGCACAGGAGCTGGACCTTTCTAGCTGAATGTGACTCTGAGGTCATGTGGAAACAGGACAGGGATCAGGAGCAGGCTTGGGAGGTTCAGTTCCCACTCTTGCCTCCTGCCTGGGAATAGAATACAAAGGGCTCTATTCTTCCGCAGTGATTGGTATCTTAGTTAGTTTTCTCTTGTTGCTGAGACAAAATACCTGACACCCAAAATTAAGGAAGGTTTATTTAGCTCACTGTTTGTGGAGGTTTCAGTGCATATTTAGCTGGCTCCAAGATACAGTGACACATGGCAGAGGGCAATAGTTCATGGCAGCGGAAAATAGCAAAAGCAACAAGAGGACAAGGGGAAGAGCTGCAGCAAGCAGCCTCTTTCCCTCCTTTACATTGTACACAAACTACCTGCCGTAGAGCAGGTGTAGCACTCACTCATAATCCCAGCATTAGACTATGGATCAATCAAAAATCTAGAAGCCCACCCCATGACTGCATGAGGATTTGGGGGGATATTCAGACACAAACCATAACAATTGGCTTCCCCAAGGGGGAGAGCTATCTTTCCTTGGCTTTCTTGTGTGCTTGGATTGCTTGTGGGTGATGCTGTATCCTGTGCTTCCTAGTAGAACTATTAGGAACTTTACTCAGGTATATAGCTGTTAGGTGCTGGGCCTTTCCTTGTCTCAAAAGGTAAATCTCTATTAGTACAGATCAACTACATTCATCACATTTTCATTTTCAGTGATTATTTTAGAAGTAAACATATGATGCTATTCTAGCCAATGAACTAGAAGTGAAGTTTGTGTTGGGTATGTTTCTGAGAACACAAAAAATGATGTTCTCTGTCTAGGCCTCCTGGCATTGCTGTGTGAGGATGAGATACTTGGAGCTACAGCAGCCACGCACCAGCATGAGAACTCAAACCTGAAGACAAAAGACCAAATGCTTAGGATGGCAGAGCCAAAGATGGGTGGGAACAGTCTGAGTCCTGGGTGACATGATCGAACCATGGAATTGTTCTGAATATGCCCCAGTTCCAAACGTCATGTTATGCAAGATGAATGTCCTCACTGTCTAAGCCTTTTTGAGTTTTGTGTTGTATTACAAGCAGCTAAATAGACCCTGAGCTGAGATACAGTCTCCCTGTCTCCTTCCCCTTTCCTGGTTCTTCACCTTGCTCTTCTTTAGGAAGCTGTTTCCTAACAGCTGGTTACACCTGCAAGCTGAAGCACCCAGGTAGCTCCCACAGTGGTTGTCCTGCTTTGAGAAAGTGTTTAGGATATGTTCTCCAAGCCTCCATAACTGCCTGGGTGGCTCAGAAGGGAACACTTTTAAACTAGCGAACTAACAAATGGCAGATTCACTCTTCCTTTGGGCTGGAGCAAGATGTTCACGAAATTTCAGAGAAATGACAAGGGTCTGGGCTCTTTGGCAGCATGGCACACTTTCATTTGCCGGTCTGGTTCTCTGACTGGGGATACAGTGTCTCACACTGCAGGATTCTTCTTGGTTGGTATTGCTTGCCTGGGGATGGGGATCAGGTCACTGTAAGAGTGAGAAAACCCCAAGACATTTTATTTCCTAATGCTTTTTGTTTTTTCTTCCTCAAACTAGAAAAACAAGAAAACAAATCCCCTATATACTTCTGAACTTTTTTCTTTAGTCTTCACATCTCTAAATATATCAAACATGATAATTTTATGAGCAACCAAGTTATACATAATACATTTTATGTTCTTAAATGTATCAAGTGATTTTAGATCTGCAAAGGATGCTAAAAAACAAGAACAGATAGTGCCCAATTTGTTAATTAATTTGGGAATGTAATGTTTTTAAGTTGGTTGCTTGAACTTAACATGCTTTTTCATATAGAAACAGCGGTGGTTGAGTTCCAAGTGTGTCCCACGAACCCCCGCATAATCCACAATGTGCTATAGCTTTGTTATTTACTAACTATATTAATAAAGTTAGTGCTTGCTGAGTATCTTCTGTGTGCCAGGCTCTTTGTGCTGGTTTTTATGTTATTGCAATGATTTAATTCCCACAAGAACTCTATGTCAAATGCAACCAAAACTCAGATAGATTGGCTAACTTGCCCAAGGGCACACAGCATGTATATGATAAAACTAGGACACTGTGGTCTCCCTGGCCCTAGAGTTGGTTGTTTTCATATTCACCCGGCCCTCCGCATGGAGCTCAGTTATCATCTTCAAAACATTTCTATGGGAAAATGCATTCTGAATTCCATCTGCAACGCCAAGAGCTCATCGCTCAGCCCTGGCAACTAAAACCCCATACTGCCCTTCCAATTTTCCTATTTTTCTCCAGAGTAACAAAGGTGTATGTGTGTGTGTGTGTGTATGTGTGTGTGTGCATGACATGATAGAAAAAGAGGATAAGTCAGTGTGAAAAGTTGGCCTAGCGTGAACCTCATGGCTCCCTGTGCCAGACAGCCCATGTCCCTTTCTGGTTTCCCCATCCACGGGTCCTCTCACCCCATGGAGTGGCTGAGCTGGACCTATTGCACCTACTTCTCATCATATTCCTTTTGCTTTTAGCATCTGTTTACAGACCAACCATGGACACAGGCTTGATAAAGGGGCTTGGTGATCTTTTGAATTGGATTAGAATTTCACTTTGTAAACATTTCATAAAATGCAGTTTTCAAACAAACATAGTGAGATTTCTGATGGCCCTTCACTCCTCCCAAGTGGCATTCCAGGGGCTGAGGACATCATAGCTTCCTTCATGCCTCATCTCACTCACTCACTCACTCCCCTCAGCCCTTGTCTCTGTCTCCAGACTATCTGTCCTTTACCCATGGGTTACCCGCTTCTTTCTCTAATGCTTCTGTAAGTGTTGTGAACCCTGTGAAGTCTGTCCATCTGTCTTAGTGCCTCCAGTTGGCCTGCATCTCACCTAATGTGCTGTCATGGTTTTGTATTTTAAAAAATATTCCAGCCATGTTTTTTGTAGTTTCCTTTGATAGCAAGTTTGAACCCACCATTTTTCCTCAAAAGCAAGTCCTAATTTCTCACGTCACCCTGAAACTCTCTTAGTATACATGCTTTACTGCTACCAAGAAGACCTTAAGCTATCCTTCCTACCTTTGATTATTATCAGTATTATGTTGAGGATTCATCATTTAGTTCATACAATTTTGGACCTGGTATTCTGCTCCTTTTCCTTTCGTTTCTTGGATTTTCACCTTCATTTCAGTTCTCCTTACCCAAGGGAAAAAGAAGTCAGGAAAAGCAAAACACAATGCCTGGATCAAAGGAAGAGCTTGCAGCTGATTGGTTAAGAGGAGAGGTTTCTGACCTCTGTGGACACCTATGCTCCCATTTTCACAGATAGCTGGGAATTGGCTTTAGAGAGTGGAAATGACATGAAAACCCAAATAGAAAGACATTATTAACGTAATTGACACTGAAAATACATATAATCTGATAAATGCTTGGCTAAGAAATTATCTAGAATTTTTAGGAAGGAATAATTTAAAATGATTGCCAATATGAATGAAAAGTGTTCCCTTTGGGAGCTGAGCATTCACTGTCTCTGCAGACCTTCATTGCCATTAGTTGATTAATTAATTCATTAACACCTCTTAGAGCACAGGATATTGACTCCATATGGCAAGGAACAAGCAGTTTGATTTCTCTAGAAAATTTCTCTTCTACAAAAGCACAGAAATAGTAAATAATTAAGCTCTGGGCTGCCTTGTTGTGATCTTTTATTGATCAAGGCAGAGATTTGAGAGTAGGAAGGCTTTAGGCGCTCGCTCTAACCTGACTCTATTTGCCCCGTGATGACATGTTACTGGGAGACGCTTGTTCTTATTATAAAGCCTTTAAGGAAGAAAACAAGCCCACAACATGTTTATGGCTTGAGTTACTTCTGTCTGAGGTTAATCGCCCCAGTCTTGAAGACCGAACATTTTCTGGTGGACTCCCAGGAGGCTGGGGGAAGTGAGATGACGAGTGTGCTGCCTGCTGCCTTCTGAGTCCTGGCTTCATTAAGCTGGGTTTTAATGCCTTTTTTCCCCCTAATAAAGCTATTAGGACAATGACTTACGATTATGCTGCTCAGAGAGACCTCCAGGGAATGAAGGTGGGGGTCTGCGCAGGCGGCTTGAGCGTGGATCAATGACAGAGAAAGTGGCCTGGGTCTTTTGCAGCAGATTTTTGCTGCTTCTCTCCCTGGGCACCATGTTGGTCCTGGCTCTCATCCCTGCCCACCGCCCAGCAAACATTTCCTTCCCCCACCCTCCCAGGTGAACCCAGTGCAGGGAAAGCCAATGTGTGGGGTCAATAGCTGCCTCCTCCTCTAGTCCTTTCCATCCTCACCGTCTCCGGTTCTCCTCACTCCTTTCTTCCTCTACTACCCTTCTGTTTTCTGCAAAGTTTCTTGAAGGAATTATCTCTACCCACTATCTCCACAGTCTTACCTCATGGCACCTTCCAATTGGAACTTTCTTGCCTCTTTTGGAGCTGCCCCTGGGTGATAAAGCTCGCCTCACTCTTCTGCAGGTGAATCTAATGGGCACTGTGAGTTATCTTTTGCTGGGAGCTTTGGAAATTGTCCATAACTCTCCCTCCACTGTCCACTACTTTGGGTTTTCTGGCCCCTCTTCACAGCGTTTTTGTGCTTGCTCCCTGGAGACAGCCACAAAGACGTGACGCTCAGACCCCTCTGAAAAGGGGGTTGTTTCCTAATCGGGGCTCCTTCAGGATTATTCTCAACTTTGGGAGACAGTCTTGCAGTTCTTGATTAGCCCCCTCTAATGACTTGGAAGGCTCACCATTTCTCACTGCGCTGGGACCCCTCTAATAGAAATCTCTGCCTCCTGTTGCGTGGTAGAGACTATCAGGTACCTTGCAGTCTGATTACTCTCCTGCCCTGTCCTGCCTCTGCCTGTGTTGCTCCTCAGTAAAACTCGGTCTCATAACTCTGTTGCAGTGTCTGTCTCCTGGAGGATGAAGTGACTCATTCCTTGTACTCCTTGGTTGCTCCTACTTCTTGTCAGCATCTTAAATTATAGTATTTCAGAGGTGTTGGTCTGGGCGTCCTTTTCTTCTTAACTTACCCTTCGATGTTGGCCATCACCTTTTTCTCCTCAGTATCATTCACACTGCCCCACACTGACAACATCCAAGTCTCTCAGATGTGTCTCTGCTCAAGCTTCAAGTCTGTATATCTCTGTTTTGCTGGTTTCTGTTTGGATGCCCTGTGAGTACCTCAAACATGTTCAAAACAGAACTCATCCACCCAAACCCTTATTCCTTGATTGAAGAAAATGGTCTTCTCAATTGTCTATCTTGGGCAGTGGTACCCAACAAAGGATTAAACCTCTGTGCAATTTCTGCGTTGTGTTACCACCCACAGCCTGAGCCCAGGTTCCCAGTATTGTCATATGCCTACTGTGAGAGATCCTGAATTGTTAGAGCTGTCTTTGTTCTGGCTGAGATCACTGCACTACTTCCTGACTTGTCTTTCTGCCCCTAATCCCACCTTATTCAACTCATTTTTGAACCCACTGTCAGAGTGGCAAACTGGTATCCTTCCCTCTTAAACACCTTTTGAGAGCTGTCCCCTACTTCTCAAGATAAATTGAAACATCTCAAAATGGTTTTAGGAAATGGTTCTCAAAGTACAGTCTCTGGACCAGCTGCATTAGGATCATCCAGGAACACATTCAAAGTGCAGATTCCCAGACTGGAGCACAAGCCCTTCTGCTTTCCTGCATTCCCCTATCCTTCTGCTCTGACCACACTGCATAACATCTGCTCAATATAAGGTTCCCTCTGCTAATCACCGATGTGCTTTGAAGAACCAGTAGATGCATCACCTCCTTCAGGAAGCCTCCCCTGACACTTGCCTTGCTGAGTTTGGTGCCTTTCCTCTGTGTGATCATGGTCCCCTATTCTTTACTCAACCACAGCCCTTGTCTTATTGTTTTATAATTGCCTTTTTACCAGGCTGCATTTCCTGCTAGACTGTGAAGTTGAGAGATTGTCTTTCATCTCTGACTCTCTCGGGGTTGGCTCAGTGCCAGGCCCAGAGAAGAGGTGTAATGGCATCCTGATGGAAGAGTATTAAGTCCCTGCCTTTTCCAAAGTTGCCTGGAGATGGTGGCACTGTCAGCTGCCCAAACAGGTGTACTGTGTCTCCTTCAGCAGCTCTCTGTGTCTCTAGACATCTATCCCCAAAATAGTGGGGCCAGAGTTTGATCTCATCCTGCCTGTTTCATTTTAGCCCAGGGGAGCTGATACTAGCATGTGCTAATTGGATGATGGCGTTGAGTCTGACTGGTCTTGTAAACGTGTGCACAGGCAGCTAGTAGAGCACAGTTCAAACAGAATCATCTTGGAAATGCTTTGATTCTCTCAGCTAAGCATCCTGGCCCTGCCCTCCTGGGGACTTGGCATCAGTCTGCCATGCTGTTATCAATGAGACCCTGCCTCAGAGATCAGCTCTGCAGAGGAAATAGTAGAAGCTGCCTCTGCTGCCACTGCTGTTATGATCTCCCTGATTATGTAACTCCCGATGGTCTTACCTTGCCCATCTTGTTAGGGTGCATCGTTCAAATTAGTCATGTTCTGCCAAGTGCTCCATGTACAATCCTTGCTGAATGAGTCTCATTTGAAAGCACAGGATATCAGGTGTGCAGCTGGAAATGCAGAAGGAGAGGACCCAGGGAGAGCACTTGTCTTTTTAGGCAGTCTGGGAGCCAAAAGAAGGACTGTCCAGGTTGCCGAGACAGATAAAAGGTGAAGTGGATAAAG
Source organism: Chinchilla lanigera (assembly GCF_000276665.1). Taxonomy (NCBI): domain Eukaryota; kingdom Metazoa; phylum Chordata; class Mammalia; order Rodentia; family Chinchillidae; genus Chinchilla; species Chinchilla lanigera. Next base: position 2,936,405 of record NW_004955501.1, read on the forward strand.
GTTGCTTCTTGGTCTGAAGACAGTAGTGCTTCTCCCTCTGTCTTAGTTACTATCCTTTTTGTTGAGAAAAAGTGCCTGATACCCACAAGTTAAAGGAGGGAGGGTATACCTCATCTTATGTTTTGTAAAAGTTTCAGTCCATAGTTGGCTGGCTCCAAGACAGGGTAGCATGACAGAGTGGCATTGCAAAGGAGAAACAGTCTATGGCAGAACAGGCAGCATGGCAGCAAGCAGCAAGCAGCAGAAGTGGGTCTGCCTTCCCCCTTCAGCCCACACAGGCTATAAACCTTTTGGGTGGTGCTATCCACACCTGGAATGTGGCTTCTGTTTTCAGCAAATCCAGTCAGCCATACCCAAAACTATGCTAATTCCAATCAGTGGACTAATTTAGTACCACACACTCTTAATCCCAGTATCACACTCTCTTGATCAAGGATCAGACACCCATGTTCCAGTCACCTCCAAAAGCCTCACCTAGGAGCCCATGAGGCTTTGGGGGGACACTGGATACAAGCAATAACACCCTCCCTTACTCCAGTATCAGAAGCTTCTGCCTTTTCAAGTAATCCAGCATGCTATAGCAAGAGGCCGTCCAGAAAACAGACTGGGGTTGGTCTGAGCTTCATGGGCAAATTTGCTTCCCTGGGGTGCTCGTGTCATGTCCTTGTAGTTGCCAAAGGGACAGTTGTGGCTCCTCAGTCATCCCTCAGATGAGGTGCATCACTTTAAGACATTGGCCCTTTCTCTATTTGGGGGTCAGCTCTTTTGAGAATGTGATGACAGTCATTTCCCCCAAAGGAACAATTCCCCATGGGTGCAGGGGTTTTAGTCTTATTTCAGGTGGTCTGTGTGATCCTCAGAGATTGTCCATTAACCTACGAGTCTATAGATAGCTGGTATGGATTCTCTGCTGTAGTTGGTTTTGCTATACTAGTCTCCTCCTCCATTGGCTTTTGGTCTTAAGCCCACAGAGAATGTTTCCCTTCTCAATGCCGACATAGTGAGAGGCTCTTGAAAGCAAAGCACCTCAGTCTCCAAAATAAGGTTGGCTTGGGTTGTTCTCCAGGGTCCCTACCCTGGCTTCCCCATTCAGTGTTGTGTGACCTGCGGACTGATTGATCAACTATGCTGAACATCATTTTCCTTGCTGATAAGTGATTTGCTCTGTGGGATAACTGTGAGAATTCAATGAGGTCCTGCATCTCAAGGCTGCCTGTGGGGACTGACATTGGGGGAACACTGAGCCTTTTATTCTCTGTGTTCTTGTTGCCTGCACAGGGTCTTTGCACACTAGGTACACTATTCAATTAATGTTGGTGAAAAAGAGAAGGAACAGTTATGTTAACATGGAGATATGTGTGTACCTATGAGAGTTTGCTAAGTGTGACCAGGCTGGCAGCTGTAAAAGGGGAGTAGCCTTGTGTCGTGGTTGGGGCTTATTGCAAGGGGAAACAATATAATACAAGACAAATATTTTATAAGATTATTTATAATAGTCACCCAAAGAATTATATAAAAGAGAGTGCAGTTAATCTGTCCACACACTAAATACCAAGAACCTTGACCAGCTGAGGGCCTGGATCCCATGATAATGTCCTGTATGAGTCCAGCTGAAGATCTAGAGCTTATAACAATGTCTCCCATGAGTCCAACTGGAGGCCTAGAGCCCATAACAATGTCTCATGTAGGCGTGTTTCACGTATCTGTGCTTGAAAGGCCCAAAGATCAGTGGTGGAATCTAGAAAGTCTGCCAGTAGGAGGAAGGATTTGTGCTAGCAGGCTGAGGGATCTACACTGGAGCCAGGAAGTGATGCTCAAAATAAGAACCAGAGCTCTCCTGAAAAGTACCACAGCCATCCTCAGCAACAGTGAGGTCCCGAGCTCCTCTGATGATTAGGACAGCCAAATTCCAATCAGGAAAGCCAATGGGACAAGCTTCTCCAAGAGACTGAGCAATGCACCATCCTCCCCTCTGGAGCCAGGAAGCGATGCTCAAAGTGAGGACCAGAGTTCCCCAAAGTGAACCATAGCCATTCTCAGTGACAGCAAGGTCCCGAGCTCCATGGACGCTGAAAACAGCCAAGTTCATCGGGAAAGCCACCATGGCAAGCTCCTCCAGGAAAACCAACAGCTCCCTACACCTTCTACCAGCTCCCAACAGCCTTTTTCAGTTCCCAACAGCCTTTTAGGCTGCTGAAAACAGTCCCCAGGTGGGCCTCCCATACCCAGCACCACGCTTACTCCATTCAGCTGGGTGTTATAAGTTGAACACCAGTTGTCAATCCACCACCTTGGCTTCAGTGTCTCTGTCCTGCCAGGGTCCTGGTTTTCGCCTAAAGTTGGAGAGTTGGTCATTCAACCCAGGACCTAGCAAGGATGGATAAAGCGACATAATGTAAAAAGCACAGCAGGCATACAAGCCCTGGCTTTGGAGCTAGAAATGTGTTCAAAGATATCCTCTGACTTCCATCTGACTTTGGGCAAACTTCATTTCTCCAGGCCTCAGTTTCCTCAGATGAAATGATACCTGTCTCATGAGACTCCCGTGAAGATTAGATTAAGTTAAATACAGAAAACATTTAGCACATATAAGGTGTGGAAAAGTGGGACCTATAATTATAATTGTAAACTGCAGAAAGCAGAGCAAATGTGAGTTCTAAAAATCAGTGTGTTTTGTTCAGTTTGAGCTTAGATCATCCCCAGTCTTAGGCATAGTCACCTGCAGCCATACCTGACATAAAGCTCTAAATTGAGACTGTTTGAATTCAAATCTTGGCTTTTCCACTAACTTACTGGTTGACTTGGAGAAGTCAGTTAACCTCTCTGATCTCTGGCTCCTTAACCTGAAATAAAGATAATACTACCTAACACGTGCTTACTTTATTGTGAAGATCAACTGGGAGAATGGATATAATGCATTTAGCATCTAGTGTGTAACAAGTGCTCAGTAACTGGCAGCTTTGTTATAATTATTGTCTGAGGGAAGAAATGGAGCTCTATCTCTAAGCCTTACCCTATGCTCACGTGCATATAGGTGACAGAACCTTAGCTTCTTAAGGAATTACTTTATTTTGCTTTTGTTTGACTGTGAAGCGTAGTCAATGTAATAGAGCCTGCAGGTGGCCTGGGGTGGGCCAGGCTGAGGGAATGGTTGAGACTCCAGGTCCATGGGGACCCTGTGTAGCCCAGGACAGCATGCTGCTTGGAGCTTGCTCTGTTGGAGATGCTCTGTGCACATTTCCTGGACAGCTGCTTCTTTCTCTCCCTAGTCCTTGGAATGCCCGCCAGCTATGGTTTCCCTCCTAGGCACCCTACTTAGAGAATCGTACCTCAGGCTGCCTGAGGGAAGTGGCCATGTGGATCCAGAGCTCGATGCATCCCAGATCCTACAGGGGAGCCCTCTCCCTCCCCTCACCCCTGGCACCTCCTGTCCAGCCCAGGGAGCTGCTGGGCTCCCTTCATATTCATTGCCACTTGGAGCTGCACCTTTTTCTCTGGGCTGTTCAGGGATGTGCATCACCATGGAAACAGTAGAGGTGAAATCACTCAAGGGTTGGCAAGCACAGTTTCTCTCCAGAGCTTGAAAAAATGGAGAGAGCAGGCTCATGGTGTCACAGAAAGAAAAGATGCCCTTAAAAACCTGCACATTCTCAATTCCATTTGGGGACTTTCCCTTTAAATAAAAGCTGCACAATAAATGAAAGAGAAATATTTTCAGTCTGTAGTTTGGCTGTCCCAGAGAGTCCACTTGGGAAGGACATGCCACACCTTTCTGGCTTTCTTAACTCGCTGCATCTTATAGATTGGATAGCACATTGCCAGGGAAGAAACCAGGTGATAGCTCAGAGTTGGTATTTTAAAGTGTTGAAGCTGGAGGCCAAGAAGGTAGACCTTTGTGCCCATTGACCATGTCTGGCCCGTTGCCTGATTTTTGGACTGAGAACGAACTTGCTAAATGAGTATCTGACAGACTCATGGTGGCTACCGCCAGCTCACCTGAGGGGTTGTGAGATAAACTGTGCCAGTTCCTGCTCACAGGCTGCTCGCTGCCCTCAGATATTTGAGTCTGCTTGTGGAAATGATTTGGGCAGCGAGGATCACCTCTGGCTGCCTGGGCTTGTGTAGGGGAGGAGAGCAGGTTATGGGAGGGCATGGGTGGTGCTGGAGGTGGGTGGGCTAGCAGAGGTTGGGGAAGACTTTGGCTAGTTGGGGGCATCTGAGTGTGCCCGAGGCTTAGAATCCCTGGGCTTGAAAAGAGACCATGGTGAGGACCTTCTGGTAATTCTAGCTCAGCTTTAGGTTTGTAGGATGATTTTTTGCCTTATTTCCCTCCAATGGGGAAAAAGAGCAATGATAATTCTTCCTATTCCCTCAGTCAGAGCAGCTTGGAGCACATTGTGTAAAGTCTTGCCTGCCTGCCTGCCTCCCCAGACCCCCGGATTCACTGAGTGCCTGTCACACACCAGGCACTAAGCTAGAACCTAGGTTACAGCACTTGTGGAAGAAACCATGGGCCAGGATGCAGAATGAGAATATCACTGGTAAAGACACTTTTAAAGCAAAAGGCCAGTACTTCTAACAAATTATTTTAACAGTTCTAATTTCTCTGTTTTTATCAGGGACTTCGATTACGGTGTCAAAAATGTTAAAGCAGACAAAGTAGACATGCACACGTGTACGCACCCCAAAATTGGGCTTGAAATTAAAGAAAGCTTCTACTTTTCTAGATGGCAACAGACAGGTCCACAAAAATTTCACCTAATTTATTTCATTCTGTACTATTAGGAAAGCCTTTTAATTTCTTAGTGCCTTGGTTTCTCCACATTAAACTTCAGTCAGAATAGTGGAGATGTTCTGTATCTTGCAGTTCTGACATGGGAAGAGGTAAGGCTCAAGATGTTGTCATGAGGGGTCAGGGGCACCCCTCCGGGTATCTGACTCAGGGATGGCACTTGTACAGATTGCCTAGCAGTCAGGAACTTCTGCAGTAGTGCAGGGGGCTCTGCAGGGTAAGGTTTGGGAGGCTGGTGGGGGATTAAGCCCCAAGAAACAGGCAGGATGAGAAGAGCTGTTCCAAGGGGTACAAGAACTCCACACTGAGTCAGGCAGGTGATGTGGGTATCATGCTATTGACACAGTAGAATGACATTGCCAGAATTACAGTGACAATCAAAGTGATGGTGGACAGGAGCCAAGGGGCGAGCAGGAACTCATGGAGATAAAACCAGTCCATTTGGGAGAATTCCAGAAAACCACCAAATAGGGAGATCTGAGGTCCTCATGCTCTTCTGTAGGTGGGGACTATTTACCCCACAGTCTTGGGAGAAAACTAGTGAAATGGCCCTGTGTGTGTTTCATTACTTAGTGGGATCTTGGGTCCTATGGAGTTCCTGTTTGAATTCTCAGGATGACTTGTGTTAGAAGAGGAAGACATTTTTATATTAAGGGACTCAAAGATAGAATTGCAAAGATGTGAGAGTAGTAGAAATAATGTTGCAATCTATACCTCTGCTGAGCAGCATGGCTTCTTTCTGCTTCTGGTGAAGGCTAAAGGTCATCCGCACATCCCTTCTTCTTCTTGGCCACACAGCCCAACCTTCCTTCTAGTTAGACATAAGCACCTGATTGGGTTCCAGTCTGTGGCAGGTGAGCCTATGCAAGACATTCCATGTGCAGTTCTCTACTGGTGCTGTATTTTTGCTGATGTGCTGCAGATCATCACCTAAGCCCCATATTGAAGCACAAGATGGAAACTGTGTGGGTCCCTAAGTCACTACTCAGAGACCTGCCAGGCAGGAGTATTCATTTAGGGCTTTATACAAGTAAGAAATAAGACTATTGGGTCTGAGCCAGCATACATATTTAGGTTGTATATCTCAATAACCAGTACCTTAACTAAAATACTGTTAGCACTGAGCTTTTCCTACTATGGTCATAGCTGACTTCTCTGAGTCAGAAGTCCACCTACGGCCCAATCAGTTCTGGCAAAAGAAGCCTGCAGAAGAAATGATGGTTATCTCTGCTGAATTTGTGTAAAGCTTCTTTCAGCAGGGACTTCAGTGAGAAAATTTCTCTTGGAAGGGCATTGTGAGCATGGCAGTTAAAGACATTGTCTAATGCTGCTAGGAATGAAATCATCATTTATATAACTAGCTCCCGCCTTCTTGTAACTGCCCCTGTTCCCAGTTCTCTTCGCAGCATTCATTTGCTCAGTCCTTTGATGTCTTGTTTCCAGGGGTGCTTTTCCTCCAAGCTCCTCTCCAGTTCCGACCTCATTTCTTGTATTGCCTGGTTCCTGAATCATGGGCTTTTGAGTCTCCCAGACCTCAGCTCCAATCCAAGCATTCCCACATATTGGTCTTTTTGTCTCTCTGAATCTCAAATTCCTCATCTGTGATATGGTGTTGTTGGCATGTCACAGGGCTGCTGTGAGTATTTAATGAGATTCTGTGCCTGAAGCACTCAGCACTGTGCCTCGTAGAGTGGGCCCCTACTCAGCAGTAGCTCCGATTTCTGTTGTGTTTGATGTTGGGATTTCGGAATTTGATGAAAGCTCTTCAACCAAGCTGGTTCATGGCTCTGAATATATTGAGGTTGGTTTAAATCCAGTGACACTTGGATCGGGGCAGAGTTCTGTAGCTGGTATCTGACTGATATCCATGTAGGGGAACTGCTGCCTCATGCGAGCACGGGAGTCATTTTCTTCTCCACTGGTCAGCAAGCCCTATGAAGTCACTGATCATGGACCCTGTTCTCAGCTGAACCTCCCCACCATTACAATACCTCACTCGGGTCTACTTATGACATCACCCTTGTCCTAGACCTTGACATTCTGAGTGCCACTCATGGCACTGTCAGCTGGGACATGGTTTGGGGAGATTGACATAATCATTGGGATTTTTGAAAGGACTGCATGGAATAATCATTCTTCACTTCCCTTTGGTCATGAAGTTTTTGGAGCATTTGATGAAAGCTCTGGATCTTTTCTCTAGAAAAGCATCCTTATACATATATACATCCTTTTTGTTTTTGTGGTGCTGGGGTTGAACCCAAGGGCTTATACTGTACCTCTGAGCTACAACCCCAGCCCCTTATTTATTTATTCATTTATTTATTTATACCAGAAATCAAACTCAGGACCCTGTGCTTGCCAGACAGGTGTTGTGCCCCTGAGCTATATCCTCAGCCTCTGTTTTTATTTTTGAGACAGGGTTTCTCACTAAGATGATCAGGCTGGCCTCAAACCTGCAATCATCCTGCCTCAGCCTCGAGAGTAGCTGAGATTATAGGCACGTGCCACCATTTTCATATACATATTGACAGAGCATCCTGCATACTTTTCAGAGGTCCCAAGGTGCACCTTCCCTTGGCTGGCAAGGTTGGTTTGGGAGCACACCTGTCATTTGTGGGGAGCTACGGCCTCTTTCAGGGAGGGAGCTCTAGGCAGCTCACCCTCCTGTGGCCTTATTGAAGTGAGAAAGATCGGAGCACTTTTCTCATCAAGCTCAAATCAACTCTGTGAAACCTCAGAGGGACCTTCTTTATGCCTTCCTAGTCATCTCATTCTGAACAATCCTACAGGTTTTGAACGTTAATCAGTGTCATCGAGAGGCTGCTGATGCTATGTGGAACTTAATTGGTTCTTTGGAGGAAAATGAGTCACCATCAGGAGGATAGGCTGCCTGGCAGGAACACACAGAGGCAAAGGAAAATGAAACTGCACACGGAAAAGATCAAGTGCGCCCTTACTGCTTCTCCTAGACTGCAATTCGAGACAAGCCCACTTTTGCTGATGGGGCTTAAAGAGGTTTCCAGAACCGCTGAGACGAAGGACTCTGCCTCCCCTGACACCCCTTCTGTGTTTTCCTCCTTCCTTTTCTGCATGTGGAGCCACATCCAGTGGAGGGGGAAGGGAGCTGGCCATCCGCCTGACTGTCAGAGCTGATCACTGCTGACCTTATCAAGACATAGAATCAATACTCTCTCCTTCCCGCAGCCCTGAAAAATCATAAGGAGTTTGAACCCAAGCAATTTGAAGTGCAGAACTGTCTGAGTCGGGAGACAAGCTAGTAAACTGTCGGGTCTCTGAATCCTCTTGTGCCTTTCCTTGGCACCAGGTGAGACCAAAAGCATCACTAGAATTCTGGCTCAGGATGGGCACCCACTGGGAGAATGTCCCAAGGAGCCTTTGTTAATCCACATGCTGGCTGGTACTCTGGGCTCAGAACCAGTGTGTTTTGAAGGAGGCCTGTGAGGTCAGGGTGGAGCCTGGGACAGAAGTGCCTCCCCCAACCCCATATTGCACCTGCCTAGCCCTTTGAAGAGCCAAGCTGCATACTGACTTAGGGTCGGAGGGCTTCCATGATGTTATCCCCTCTTTCTCTCTCATTTCTTTGCTCTTCTTTAGCTTTTCTCCAGACTGCCTTTTCTCCTCTCCTTCTTTTTTCCAGGAGAGATAAGACTGAGAAGGAATGGAGGAAAAAAATCACTGTGGGTAGAAGGAAAGGGCAGTTAGATTGGGTCATGTGGTGCTGTCCTTCATGCAGAAGATGGGGTCTGCCTGGTAGTGGGTTTTGGATTGAGATGTAGAAACACAATTCCCTCTAGAACATCAGAGGGAATTGTGTTGTAGAAACACAATTCCCTCTAGAACATCAGAGGGAATTGTGCTGTTCCATGGTGGCCATGGGATGTGGGCTTCCCCTGGGCCTGTCCTCCATTCCTTCCCTGGCCTTCTCAGCCCTTCTAAGAGCAAACCAGTGTCCCATCCTCTCCCTGCCATTCTTACTACCTCAGAGCTCCTAGCAGGTGGAAGCAGGGTGACCCAGGTGCCTGGGGCTAGCAGAGCCATCAGGCACCATCATCAGACTTTACTGTAAGTGCCCAGTCCTCTCCCTTTCTCAGCAGTGAGCTCCTCAAGGAACTGGTTGCTCCATCTGCGTTCTCAGAGCCCATCCCAGGAGCCTCCACAGAGTCAGCTCAGAGATTGAAACTCTGTAAGGACCCAGAGCTCATCCAGAAAGGAGGCCCAGCTCACCAGTTGGTTTCTTCATTGGCCCTCATGTAGAGGCATCTGGGTCAGCCCTTCTGCGGCATCATAACACTGATGCTAAGCAAGAACATGGGCTGCAGAGCTGGTCACTCCCCTGACCTCAGTGTACCCTTATGCACTGGCATGTCTTCGCACGTTTGATGCCCTCTGTCTGGAGCACACCGAGGCAGAAATAATCACTTTCTTTTTTGAGTTCCCAAAGGACTTTGTACTTAGCTCTTTTATGACACCGATCATATTGTGCTTTATTAGTTGTTTGCATGGCTGTCTCTTATGCAGAAAGTTCATCTGTTCCACAAAAGCTTGTCAAGCCCCAGTCTTTGCCAGGTATAGGGAAACATGAGGGGCACAGGTGGGATTCTGGCCCTCATGAGCCAAGTGGAAGGATGAATGGGCAAGATCAGTGGTGGTGAATCTATGGCACATGTGCCCAGAGGCCAGTTTATATCACTGAATTCTCTAAAAGATTCCCCATCCCTGACCTAGATAAGGCCCACATCAGGGTTCACTGACTGGCATTGAGGATCTGGTGTTTTGAGAGGCCAGGCAGGGAACAGGGACAGAGAAAGCAAGTTGAGGCATGTTGCAAGGGGAAGTTGATGTTCTACTGTTATCCTATAGAGAATCAATAACTGGAGAGAAGTGAGCAGAACTAAGAAAACCTTGTTCCCCTAGGTAAGCTGAGTCAGGGGACTCAGTGGGTCAGACTCCTGCCAGGACATCTCAAACAAGGAGCCTGCCATCCCTGGACTCACCCAAGGGTGAGGTTGTGAGGGTTTCACCAGCTATTTGTATTTGTCATCACTGTGGTCAGACACAAGTCTGGGACCCATGACTGCAAATGCCGAGGTGGCAGAATGGTTATCAGGCCAGCGTGAAAGAAGCCACAATAGTGAGTGAGCCCCGGGGCCAATTTTAAATCATATGTGTAATCACGGAGGGGAACTGATCTGAGCAAGCACTAAAGCAGTGAGGATGAGGCGGCTCAGGTTGGTGGTCTCCTCTGTATGGATGGAGAAAGCAAGGTGCAGGGGAGAGGGCAGGTGGTAGTGGTACCCTGAGCCCTTAGGATCACCAGGATGTAGAGACCGTGCCTTTGGTGCCAGAGTGAGGCTTTGCAGTTCCCTGTTCATGTTAATGTGCCCCAGTGATGGGCGAGACTGTCACTGTGCCAGCTGTCAGCATTCTTGACAGAGCAGCTGGGAGCCAGCCGCTTTGGAGCAGAGGAGCACAAGTGCCTGACCTCTCTTCCCAGTGCCTTTCTTCCCACACAGCTAGGCCCCTCTGCTGGGCCATCTTGGGAAATGCTCCATGCCCCAGAACCTCATCAACCAGGGGCAGGGACAAGAAATGAATGTGCCAGCACCAGCCACAGATGGCCACAGCTTCTAAATAAGCATTTCATTAGTTTGGAACCCGGGGAAAATGTGGTTCAAGTTATAGCAAAAAATAAATGAAGGAGATCTTGATTTAAAATCCTGCTAGTTATGTTGAGTGCATCCATAAAAATCAGTAGAGTTCTCTCTTTAAAGAGGCCACTGTTAATTAGCTGTGTTGCCCATTGGAGCACTTCGTCTAGTTCTAACGTGGTGATGCGGTGCTGGGGAAGAGGTGCGGGGTTCCACATATCCTTTTTATGCCGGTCCTGTCATGCTGAAATTGGCTCCCTCACTCCCTAACTATGCTTTATGTAGGAGCTGAATGGGACCAGCGCTGCTTCTGTTTGCACTTGTTGCCCACCCCTGGAATACCCATTTCTTCCTCATTCTCCTTTCGGAGGTCAGTGCTCAATCCCCATTGGAGAGGACACTCGATTCCATTTGCACAAGCTGTGTGTTCTGTTTCTCTTTCTCTTTCCCCTGTGAGTGCTTTCTGCTTCTAAGCTTTTTGTGTCCTCTCTGTAACCTCCATCAACTTGCTCCAAGGTGTTCATCCTTCCACAGGAATAGCAGGAGTCTTGCGCCCATCACTCCAAGGTGACACCTCCAGTCTTTTCTCATCTCCCAATAGGCTTGTTCTGCCCCAGGAGGGGTCTCTGGTAAGACTTTCAGCAGGTGACACTGAATGTGAGGGACACTTGAGACCTGGTTTGAATCCTAGATGTCCAACAGCAACCTCACTGAACCTCAGATGCCTCATCTGTAAGATGGGCTGAGAGATTCTGCCGCTGGTAGGGATAATGGTTACCATTGTCTTTTGATCTGTTCTTCTGGTGTGGGGCCAAGTGACTTTAAAAGAACTTTTGTAGGACTAACAGGGCTTTACTTTTAGGCTGACTCTGAGAGTGAGGGTTACTGAGTTTTGAGTATGCCTGGCTAGCTTAGGTACTTTGTGATGCCCTTGGAAAAACCTAATGGAGACCTCCCTGGTATAATGGCTACTGATGTTTGAATGTATACTGGGTGTAGGTTCTGACCTGGTGGTTTGTACGCTTTGTGTCATTTATTCTTTATCACTACTCTATGAGGTATGTCGAATTAGTTCCATCTTACAAAGAAAGGAACTGAGTCTCAGGGAGTTGAAGTAATGGGTTCAAGAGCTCACATCTGAGAAGCGTGAGAGTTGGGTTTCCATCAGCTTGTTGACTTTGAATTCCATCTTTATCCACTCAATGCTTGCTCTCTAGAGAGCCAGGAATTCAAGTTGAGCAATTCCATAGAGCAGTGCTACCCATTAGAAAATTTTCTGCAGTGATGGAAATGTCCTGTTTTGTCCAGTAAGAAGCATTTGCTACTTGAAATGTGGCTTGTGTGATGGAACTGAGTTTTAAATTACATTTAAACTAAATTTAGATAATCATGGAACCAGTAGTTACCATTTTGGACAATGCAGCTGTAGAGCCTGCATATTACTGATATGTCTTTTTTTTTCTTTTGCGATGGAGTCTCACTATATTGCCCAGGGTGGCCTTGGAATTATGACCTTCCTGCTTCCTCCTCCAGGTAGATGGGATTATGGACAAGGAACACTACTGCTCCTGGACTAATATAAGTCTTCAAGGAGATTCTAGAGTCTTCTAATCAATGACCATCCCCTTAAGCTCCTCCTACATCTACCTATATATGAGCATACATGCAGTGGTTACTTCCCTATGGTTCTGTAGTATACCATAGATAGGATGTCACCTTCTGCTCTAATGATATGACAGTAGCTCTTGGGGCTTCAGCTGGACAAAAGTTTGGGTGGCTCTCACCTTGCAGTATCTTTCCCAGATCCTTTTTAATATTTTGTTCCCACTTTTTAAACTTCAGAGCTCCAGTTCCCCAGCTCAGCTCTATTTGTTCTTTCTCCTTTTCTCCACAGCCCTCACTTTGCTTTTCTTGTGAGGCATTAGAGACTCCGTCTTAGCACTAATGTAGCTGTGATTGAAAGTCCTCTGAGCCTTCCTGAAGTACCTGGCACTTGGATATAAAGATTCTTTTCAGATTCTTGGGATTTTGGGTGTCAGTAATTTTCTTTCTCTTTAAAATATTCTTTTTATTGAGTCATACAATTAACTACCAGAAGTATGGAAAATATATGGAGAAACATGTAGAAGAAAATAAAAGGCAGAAACCATAGTACTCTTCAGACATGGTCATTTTTTATAATTGAAGCTTTTTCCTTCCAGGTATTTTTTTTTAGAGTTCAATGGCTTTTATAAATTGCCCCTTAGAAATTGTTCAGAATTTCCAGAGTAAAAATTGCATCTCCCACCAGATGAGTGAGGTCTGAATTAATTTTCAGGTTGATCTTTCATAGGCTTTTTGCTTTTCTGTAGCAGCACCATCTTGAGAGCTGGTTGTGCAATCAGAAAGCCAGTTTTTAAGGTCTCCCCAGCATGGTGATTCAATGGTAGTTGAACTTCTGACATGGTGGCTGGATTCCAAGAGTGTGTGTTCAAGATTCCCAAGAAGAAGCTACACTATATTTTCTGATCTAGCTTTGGAAGTCATATAGCATTACTTCTACCATGCTCTCAGGTTGAAGCAGCCTAGGTTGTCCAGATTCAAGGGGAGAAGTTATAAACTCTACCTTTAATAAGAGAAATGCCAGAAATTGGAGGCTATTTAAAAGCAGCCCCAGAATATATTTTATATGCAAGCATTGGTGGGACATTATTAGAGATGCATTCACTGTCGATATAATTTAAATGTCTGAAGAAACTTTATCTAAGAACATGTTCGAAGACCAACATGGATATGCAGAATTGTTGTCTTAGGCCTTGTGGTGGGCTAATGTATATGTGCATCTGGGTAAATATAGTAGACTGGGGATTTATTAGTCACTGAGAGCAAAAGCTTAGAGTTCAGGGTCTGGGACTGAATTCCATCAGTGATCAGGGACAGCCTGGCAGATGACTTCCAGGAGTGGCTGACAAGAAGAAGGAGAAGTCAGTCTATGATACCCACCCTGGTGAGTAGCAAACCTGGCATTTGTGACCACCCAAGAAGCAGTTAATCCACTTCTGCTACCATGTCTACATTACAGGGCCCCCATCCCAGGGATGAGAATGGAGGAATAAAAACAGATCCCCCTGGTTCTAATCTTTGGATTTTAATGAATAGACTTTTGTTTTAGAAACTTGGATGTCAATGTTGATTTGATCCACATTGGACAATGTAATAAGAAAGGGAAAAATTCCAGAGAACTTGGTATTACATGTTTTCACTGATAGCTCATTCTAACATTGGGCTAACTTGACTGGTATCATACTTGACTCAATTTTAAAAATGTGTCCTAAGATAGCTTTGTTACCCACTGTTAAGATAACACAGCTACCTCTCAAAGTTCCGAGGGTCAGGATCCTGTTCCTGAGATGTGCAACTCTTCATAATTCCTTGAGGCCATACTCATATTTCAGTTATTATCTAGGTATTGGTCAGACTTGGGGCCCAGGAGCCATCAATTGCCTCTCTCATTTGCACAGCACACAGTGAGGAAGTGTGAATCAGAATCTTCTAGAGACTCTTAGAATACATATTGCCAGGCTCTAACCTGGATCTGGGGTTAGATATCTAGAGAGTAAGGAAGGGACTTTGGCATGTCTAATTTGAAATAATTCTGTGCTGATGATACTTTTATACCTCTCCAAAGACCCTTGGTTTAGAAGGTATTTCATTTCACATCTTTCACCTCACTTGATCCTTGCAAAATGCATGGCAGGTGTTAGTATCTGTTTCACAGAAAAAGAATCCGAAGCATGCAGAGGTTAAGTGATTAGCATGTAAATCTCAGAGCTACATTTGAAGAATTTCTGACTCCTCTAGCAATCCTTCAGCATATTTCTTTCTATGGTGAACTCATGGACACACCTTTCACTGTGGCATTTCTTGGGATGTCAGTGGTGGGGTGATTGGCAGACCAGATGTTTTGCTGAATCGTGTTGGTAGCTCAATAAGCTGGAGCATCTGGGACAGAGCACCTCTGGAGCTTAGACTGAGTCTCCTGCTGTGTACATGGAGATGCCGTCTCATCTGATTAGCTTGTGAGAGTTTTGGCTGCATTTGGGTTGTGATGGTGACACCTCCTCTTGTGGGAACGCGGGAGGCATTAAGGATGCACAGCACATCTCTAAATGTAACAGCTCGGTTCTGCTCTTCCAGAATGTAGGTTGGTGGTGAAAAACAAGAGAACAAACCTTTAATTTCAAAACACTGGTAAAGGAGAAAGGCTGGCCTGCTGCTTGGATGTGAACTTGGGCAGCAACCAGTTCTTTTTTATTTTTATTTTAAAGAGAGTAGTAAATGAGAAACAAACAAAAAGAAATAGAACAGTAGCAGCATACCAGTATCACAAACATAAACAAATCAAAGCAAGAACATTCAAAGTGATACAGGGTCTCAAGACAAAATAATACGAATCAACAGTGCAGCAACCAGCTCTTAACGGCCAAGATGCACCCTTTCGACAGAACGTGTAACAGAAAATGACCCTCCCATTCAGTATACTTCAGTTTTTTATTTGCCCAGGTAATAGTTCCTGTTCCACTTCCGGTTGCTTTTGTCTCTTAGAAATGGTTGGTCACTGTGATGCATAGCTGGTCACTGTGATGCACATTGTACAAACCAGACTCCAATAGACAAGGCATTCTGTTTCTGTACTTCCTGTTTGCTTATCTCATATAATCCCTAGACCACTAGAGATCAAGGCCTGATGTGCTGGGCATGATCCTGATCAGTGACCATTGACATAAATAAATCTGCCTGCAAAGCCTGGATGTCATTTCAGTGTTTCTGCTCACCATTGCAGAAGGACAAAGGAATATCTGGAGTAAGACTTCTATTCTTCACCAGCAGGAATCATGGGTGCTAAGCAGGTGTCCCCCAACCCTTAACCATTTGGTAATAAAGGCACTACATTGTTTTTAATCTGGAAGAGACAAGCGAAAGTGAGCACCATAAGATTTAAGAGTTAAAAAGAGACATCAGAGATCTCCAGCATAAAATCCAGGATCAGAGAGAAGAGAGAGAGTGAGACAGTGCAGTGCTTGCACATGCAGGCGTGATTTATTTCACTTATGAGTTAATGTAAACTTGGAGGTATGATAGACACTGTAAAATGATAGGAAAATGCTCAAGGGTAAAGGGCAACTGGATGTGGGAAAAGAGAAGGGAAAGAAAGAAATTTTGTATGTATGTATATACAGGATAGTGAACATAGTTGATCTACTGTCTTCTATCTCTTTGCTGAAAGAAACTATCAATGAGTCCTTGATTGATCAGTATTGCATGTCTCTGTCTTCATGAGAAACCACTTTGAAGATATCAATATGTAATACCACAAGCATTGTTAATTTCCTACCACTTTGTTTGTAACTCTATATTGTCTGTACTGTTCTTTTGCTATTTTGTAAAAGGTTTTCTGCCTGTTAATGTTTTCCTCTTTTTATTTTTAAAATAAAATTATAAAAAAATAGAGAGAAGAGATTTGTTAGTCAGTCACATAAAAATGGCAACAATAAGATAGAATCCAGGGCTCTTCCTGTTCATAGGTCATTTGTAGCTTCTTAGACCTCCAAATGCCTGGAAGGAAGAGAGATGATTACTCTTAATCCATTCCTGTGTCCTCTAGCAAAGGGGACCAGGGTGCAAAGCCAAGCCAGGCATTTTTTCACTTGTAATGTAGCCGGCTTTGCAATTTTGAATCTTCTTTTAATGCCATCTTATCCTTTCCTTTAGTGGGAGGATGAGCTGTGAATTAAAATACATTATCCATAATTGGCCTGGTGAGCACTTTGTGCTTAGAGAGGCTTTCAAACCACTTTCCTTGCTACATATCTCAAATGACCTTTGTTTGTTAGGTCCTCATAGTCCCAGTTAGAATATAAAGCAATAAACTATTATTAGCCATTCATATATGACTTCTAATTTTGTCTTCCTGATGAGAGCGAATCACGGAACAGATCTTTTGGTAGGGATGGAGGACAGGTAAGTTTGATGGCTGCAGGTGGGTTGTGAAAGATGTGAGCAGTGAACATTGCCTGGAGAAGTACACTTGATCGGAAACTTCATGAGACATCAGGGATAATATAAAAGCACCAAAAGCCTAAAGCAGAAGGAAGGAGAGAGAACCAACAAAGAACAGAGAGGGCAGGAAGTAGCAGCACCAAAGACCTTCACGGATCAGTTCTGACTGCTGCTGGGGTTCATCCTGCTGCCATCTTTGGCTAAATCCATGGGGTTTCCCACTAGACATTCTAGTCATTAAGCTATTTTATCAATAGCCAGATAGCCCGATTCTCTTTTGGTCTAAATGTGGATCTGCTATTAAGAAGCTAATGTCAAGCAAAGCTACTCTCTTGGGGGCCCCCCTAAGGACATATGGTCAAATGTTTCCAGGGGATAGGTGAGGCTCTGAGGATCTGTATGACCTGTCCCGCCATTCCAGTAGGACACTGAGCCCAGGATCCCACCGTGCTGACTTCTATCTCTTTCTTTCACAACAGATCTGGAAAATACACCACAAAACTTCTGTTATAGCTAGTGATTAAAACTTGGCTCTTTTGTTTTGGCTTTCAGATCTCTGAGTTGACAGGTATTGGGGCTTACATCTTCTTCAGGTATGCTCAAAATGTAATGAGTGATTATTTCTCAGACAAGTCTGACTATTTTTCAGGCATTACCTGATGAATCAAGGTAATGGTTAAAACAGGGAGGAAGAAGGGAAAGTAACTGTGCTTTGCAAGTCAGGTGAAGACAAGGACCATTTTTATCCCTTTCCCAGAAAGACAGAGGAAGTAGAGAGAGAGAGAGAGAGAGAGAGAGAGAGAGAGAGAGAGAGAGAGAGAGAGAGAGAGATTGTTCTCTTGAGCAGGTTGTCTGCTTAGAGGGAGAGCCCAACCTGTCCACTCATCCTCATGTCCGAATATTCAACACCTTTGATAGAAACCAACAATAATAATTTACATTTATCAAGCACACATTGCCAAGAAATTTAAAAACATATTATAAATGTCATGTGTGCTGACAAGCACTATTATCCTGTGAGAGATATTGCAACAAATCATCCAATAATTAATTTAGAAATACCAGAAAACTGGAGGATATTGGATGAAAACCAATGCAATTGTGCAGGGATCCAATCACATCAGACCAATTTAATTTCCTCCAATGTCATAATGACGGGTCTGGAAGATAAGGCAATAGCAATAGACGTAAAATATTCTGACTTCAGTAAGCCCTTTAGCTCTGTTCCATATGATGTCCTTATAAACATGCTATGAAAATATGGTGTAGCCTCTGCTATTGTTATTTAGTCATTGATTTATCATGGTTCCCTTTCCCTAAAGAGTTTGAGGGGAGTGCTCTGCAGAAAAATATCTGCCACCTGGGAGACACTGGAAGGGCTTCACTCTGCACTAGGGCCTGAAGTTAGTCTTGTTCAGTAACATGATTACAGAGATAACTCAGGGTGATACAGCATGTTGACATTTACAAGATGCTGAGAGGTGAGTCTCAGACCCAAGTCTTTAGAGTTTAAACTCAGATCACTTCCTGTTCTCCCATAACTGCTTTACAAGGAGCTGTTCTCTCAGCTCTCTGAGAGGAACTACGGATTTTGCAGGACTTAGAACATTAATGTTTATGATGCAGGTTGGAGGAAGGTTTTATCCTGAGCAGAGTTCCCAGCGCTGTGGCCTCTGGGACCTTTTCATAATGATCTCATCTGTGAAATGAAGCAGTGGTGGGTGAAACTCCTGGTGAGCTCAGAGGCAGGTGTGAACCGAGGAGGTTTGGTTTAGGTGAAAGCAGAGTAACAAGGGTGGAGAAGACTGTCCACTTCCATGGGTTAGGGTAAAGATGGGTGATTTCACAAGGTGGTGAGAAGCCCAGCTGCTAAGATGGGGCCCCCAGAGAGCTACACCTGTTGTGTATATGTGTGATCCCTGAAATGATGTCTGAGCTGCTGAGCAGGGGTGGAGGTGGGAGAGGACTTCCTTGCAGTCCTTTCTCAGGGGACTTGTGGAGCAGAGCTGTTTCCTTCCCTCCCAGCACAGAAGGAACTTTAAATCATTAGACAGCTCATTCCCTGCCAGCCCACCGAGAGGCAAATATCCACCTTCTTTCTGATGCCTACTGGTTTGAGAGACCCTCAGCGGCCTGATCTGGGTGCCAGGGGAGCATATAATCATGAGTAAAAAAGGAAAGCTTACCATCCACTTAAGGGAATTTAGTAAACAAACAGAACAGGTGCATTTTACTGAGGTAGAACAAAATGGTCGGATGGAAGAGTTTTTCTAAAGGAACTCTCAAGAAAAACAAGAAAACAACATTGATTTTCTTTTATACATTTTTATTTTTATTAGTATATGCTTGCAATATGTAATTACTACATTCATCATAAGGAGTTGGTAGTATATAACACATCTTGATTCCTTTTTTTTCATCCACTTCTGCTTCTCTCCTTCCCTGCTTCCTCCATCTCAGGATTCCCTTTCCTTTTTCAAAACATGTATCTTCATGTTTTTTACTATTCCTTACTTTGCTTTTTAATTTATTATATTTTGGGTTTCTCATATAAGAGAAACAATGTGATAGTTAAGTGCGTGTCTCATTTATTTCACTTAACATTATGGTCTCATTTTCCTACAGATGACTCAAGTTTATCCTTCTTTATGTCAGAATAGTACTCCACTATCTGTAAGTACCACATTTCCTTTATCCATTCATCTGTTGATGGACATATAGGCCTCTTCCAAGATTTACCTTTTATGAACTGTGCCGCTGTTAACATCAGTGTAATATGAAGTCTTTAGGAAAGATATCTAGAAGAGACAAATCTGGGTCAAATGGAATTTCTAGTTTTAGCTTTTGTGAGAAATCTCCATACGGATTTCCATAGTGGTTGTACTAATTTACATTCCCACCAACAGTGTTACTTTTTCTCCACAGCCTCCCCAGCATTTGTTATTATTTGATTTCTTGATGATGACCATTCTTTCTGAAGTAAGATGGAATCTTAATTTTAATTTGTATTTCTTTAATGACTAATGATATTGAATATTTTTATCATGTATTTACTGGCCATTTATATTTCTTTTGAGAAGTGTCTATTCACTTTAGCTGACCATTGTTTTGATTGAGTCTTTTATTCCAGGGGTCTATTTTTTGAGCTCTTTATATATTCTAGATATTAGTCCTCTGTTTGAGGTATAGCTGGCAAAATCTTTTTCCCATTCTATATGTTGTCTCTTCACTCTATGGGTTGTTTCCTTTGTTGTACAGAGCTTTTTAATTTGATCTGACCCCATTTTTTGATTCTTGATGTTATTTCTTGTGCTACTGGGGACCTCTTCAGAAAGTCCTTGCCTAAACTTATGTCAAGAGTTTGCCTATTTTATCTCCCAACAGGTTAAAAGTCTCTGTTTTGACATCTAGATCTTTGATCCACTTTAATGCTACCTTAGTTCATGGTGAGAGACAGAGGTCTACATTCCATATTCTGCACGTGAATAGTCAGCTTTCCCAGCACCATTTGCTAAAGAGGCTATCATTCCTCCAGTGTACGCCTTTGGCCTCCTTCTCAAAGATCATATGGCTGAATGTGCATGAGGTTGTTTCTGCATATTCTATTCTGCCCCATTAATCCATGTGTCTGTTTTTGTGCCAGTATCATGCTGTTTTTACCACATTAGCTTTGTAACATAACTGGAGATAAGGATTGTGATGCCTCCTATTTGTTTTTGTTGCCCAGGATTGCTTTTGGTATTCTGGGACTCTTCAGATTCAATTTGAATTTTAAGATTGTTTTCATTAGTTCTGTGTGTATTAATGTTTCTATTTTGATTGGAATTGCAGTAAATATGTGTATCAGTTTTGGAAGTATGGCCATTTTGACAATATTTGTTCTGCCTATCCAGGAACAAGGGATGTCTTTCCATTTTTTTTTTAAATTTTATTTTTATTTTTTATTTTAAAGTGAAAAGAACAAAACAAAAATAACAAAAACAAACACAAAAACAAAACAACACAAAAAGTATAAAAATGGTACAGAATTTCAGAACAAGTTGCTAAGAAATCAACAATGGTTGTTGTAATACTTATTGTTAACTTCACAGTAGTTGTTCAGATTACCAGGTATAAGTATGCAAGATTGATCAAACAATTAAACATTAACTGTTCCTTTCAATAAACCAATAGAAATTAATAGTACAATTATCTTAGCTATCTTGTGTATATATATACATACATATTTTTTCCTTTCCTTCTTTCTTTTCTCCTTTCCCTCATCCCAGTTGTTCTTTCCTTTTGAGCAGTTTCTTTCCCTTTCACAATATCTATTGTACCTTTCAGATTTTATTCACACTTTCAGGTTTTTACACCAGGGAGAAAATATGATGTCTACATATGTGGGTCTGATTTATTTCACTTATGAGTATGGTCACTAGTTGCATCTATTTACCTATAAAAGCCTTCAGTTTATCTTTCTTTACAGCTGAGTAATACTCCATTGTATAAAAATACATCTTTTTTTCATACATTCCTCAGTTGATGGCATTTGGGTTGTTTCCAAGATTTTGCTATGACAAATTGTGCTGCTACAAACAAGGGTGCACATATATCACTGTGATATGATGTTTTTAATTTTTCTGGGAGAACACCAAGAAATGGAGTAGCTGGGTTAAATGGGACCTCTGATTCTAATTTTTTGAGGAGTCTCCAGACTGATTTCCAAAGTGGTTGTACCAGTCTACATTGCTACCAACAGTAAAGAAGGGTTCCTTTCCTCACAGCCTCTCCAGCATTTGTTGTTGGTTGATTTCTTGATGATAGCCATTCTTTCTGGGGTGAAATGGAATCTCAGTGTTGCTTTAGTTTGCATTTCTCAGATAACTAATGATATTGAACATTTTTCCTTGTATTTATTTGCTGTTTGTATTTCTTCATCTGAGAAGTGTGTATTCATCTCAGATGCCCATTCTTGGATTGGGCCTTTGAATTTGGGTGCTCTGGAAAAACTGGCGCTTTACATGGTGGATAATAAAACTAGAATGATGTCTACCACCATGTACTAAACTAAAGTAAAAATGGATCAAAGATCTAAATATTAAACCAGAAACACTGAATCTACTGGGAGAGAAAGTAGGTCAAAATCTGGAAGACATAGGAGTAGGCATAGTCTTCATTAACAGAACCCAAACTGCACAGGAAACACTTCAAAGAATCAACAACTGGGATCTCATCCTATTAAAAAGGTGTTGCACTTCAAAAAAAAAAATCACTAATAGAGTGAAAAGACAACCTACATAGTGGGAAAACATTTAAGCTAACTCTTCCTCAGACAAAGGACTGAGAACATATATCTAGAACATGTAAAAAATTGTTTTTGTTTTAGTTTTTAGAGACAGGGTCTCACTATGCAGTTCAGACTGGCATTGAACTTGCTATGTAGCTTAGCCTGGCCTTGAACATGCAGGGGTCCTCCTGCCTCAGCCTCCTGAGTACTGGGATTACAGGCATGTGCCACCATACCCGGCTCCATTTTCTAATGTTCTCTTTGATTTCTTTTTTTACTTTACTGTCGCAGTCATTTTAGAGATCTTTCACTTCCTTGATTAGGTTAATTACTGAATATTTAATTTTTTATGGCGTTTTAATGTTTACCTAATTTCTTTCTTGGTAAATGGATTAGTGTTATACAAGAACACTATTGATTTTTGTATGTTGAGTTTTGTATCCTTCTACATTACTGAGTTTGGTTATTAATTCTAGGATTATTGTAGTGGAGTTTTTTTCTTTTCTTTTGCATCTTTCGTGTAAAGGATCATGTTTTCTGCAAATAATTATAATTTGACTTTTTACTTTCTTATGCAAATCTCTTTTACTTGTTTCTCTAGCCTGATTGCTCTGGCAAATGTTTTGAGTACTATATTGAACAGGAGTGATGATGGTGGACACTGTTGTCTTTTTCCTGATTTTAAAGGGAAATCTTTCAGCATCTCTCTGTTTCATATGATGTTGGTCCTTGCTTTGTCATAGATTGTTTTTATCAGATTGAGGTGAAGTCTTTCTATACCTGTTTTCTTCAGGTTTTGAAAAATCATGAACGGATATGCATTGTGTCAAAGGCTTTTTTGCATCTATTGAGTTGATTATATAAATTTTATTCTTGTTTCTGTCTATGTGATGTATTGTATTTATTGATTTGCTTATTGTGAACCATCCTTGCATTCCTGGGATGAATCCTATTGGTCATGATATATGATTTTTTGATGATTTGTAGCATTTTGTTTGTCAGCATTCCTTTGAGGGCTGGATGAGCCTTTCAGACTGCCTTGTTCCTTTCTCTGTGCTGTGTTCCATCTTTCCATCTTTTCTGCAGTTTCCAGTCTTCCCATCAGTTCTGACCAAATCCCAGAAATTTATCTCTTTCCTTTTCTTCACCAGATGGTTTTCTTCCAGGTGTCTGAAGTTCAGGGCCTGGAGAGGCCACAATTCTCTGCCAGTCTCTAATCCACCACCTTCCCACACTGATTTTCTTAAACTACAAAAAGTGAATTCCTGGTTAAGAATTTCTGATAGGAGCCTGTGAAAGAGGTTGCTCACTTCTGGAAACCAAATGTGTTTTTGGATAATCATTTAGGAGAAATAGGTTGCTAACATAAAAACACAGAGTAAAAAGTTGTGGAGATCATGACCAAAACACTAAGAAGCAGAGCCAAGAAACTGAATATCAACCCCCCCCACAAACAAACCCCACAGAAAATAAAAAAACAAAACCAACCAACCAACCAAACAACTACAATAACAAACCCAAAAAACAAAAAGAAAAACCCAAGAGTTCTAGAAGGGTATTTCCTGGCTGGAGAAAGTCAGGATCTTGAGCGCACACAGCTGCATCCTGGAAATAGTGAGATGCCATTGCTAAGCTGCAAAGAAAACAAGAAAAATTTTTAGGATGTTGATTGGAAAAAATGGGTCATTGACAAAGGAAAGGTCTTTAGATTTATTTGTGAAACTGGTGGCTAGAAGACTGTGGAGAAATATCTGTCTCTCCTTCTATGTGTGTGAGACACACACATATACACAGAGACAGACAGACAGACAGAGACAGAGACAGAAAGCCAATTTTCATTGAGCATTTACCCATGTGTCAGCAACTATGTTAAATACTTTAGCTTATATTTCCCAGTTTTTAGATGAGGGAAGTCAAGGTTCAGAAAGTTTAAGTAATTTGCTTAAAATGACACAGCCAGGAAATGATAGAGTCATGACTTGAACACAGGTTTGCCTGCCCCAGTGAGCTACATCATTCTCTTCTGTGTCATCCTACTTCACAATCAAGTGCAGCAAGCAAGAAACAAAAACAAAAGCAGTGCATAGTGCTAACAATGTACATAGGTATGGAAGTTGGTCAGGGAGGGACAGGCAGGTGTGGATGAGCACTAACTGGGAAAGACTTCTTGGAAAAAGAGACCTAGAAACCAGGCTTGCTTCAATGGATTTGGATTTGGGTTGGTGAAAGGAGTGAGTGGTGACCTGGTGGAAACAGTGAGCTGTGGGAGCATTGTGGAGTTGGTGTGAGGATAAGAGTAGGCCAGATTTTGAGCTGGTACTCCAACAAATCAGAGGAGATGAGGGGTTGGGTGGCCTTGAGGCAGGAGAGTAGGGTGTGGTAGGCTGGCTGGGAAAGTGGGCAGGATCTGTTAATTGCAAAATCTGAGGACACATGCATAGAATGGTTCTCAAAACCCTGAAAGAGGGCTTTTCACTAGAACTCGAGAAGTTCTGGATAAGATGGCCGAGACCTGATGTTAGCCTGCGGAGTGGGAGATACAAAAAGACAGCCACAATAGAGATAAGGGATACTGTGTTCTTTTACAGCGGTCCAGTCTCATGCTGTACAGTGTACTTCTTTTCCTATTTTTTCTTGGCCCAAATTCACTCTTCAGAGTATGTTTATTTTCCTGTTTTAATAAATGTAAAACCTTGCTATCATTTGTACATGTCTTGACAATTTCTTTGCTCAGGACAGAAAGAACATAGAAACCATCTCTAGAAAGAGACTTCAGCACTCCAAACCTGGTAACAGCCTACCAGGGTCACTTTTTTGTGTGTCCAGGGTGACACATAGAGTCACAGAGTGACCAGGAGAGAGATTCACCACAAGGTTGAGGAGGATGGTGTAGCCATGTAGTGGGTTAGAGGATGAGTGAATTGCTGTTGTCTGAGGTGAGGGTACGGGAACATACAGTCTATTTTAGCCTTTGGTCTTTATCCTAAGAACAATTGGAACACATACAAAGGTATTAAGATGAGGGTTGGAAAGGGTGGGGTGGAGTTGGACAGGTTCAAGCAATGAAAGCCAGGTATGGTGATGCATGCCTGCAAGCTCAGCATTATAGGAGGTTGGGGCAGAAAAATTGCAAGTTTGAGCCCAGCCCAGGCAACGTAGTGACTTAGTGAGATCCTGTCTCAAAACAAAAAATAAAAAGCAGGTTGGGGATGTGGCTCAGTGAGAAGACCCTGGGTCCAGTCCCTAAAGGAACTCATAAGCTGGCTGCTGTGGGGACAGAAGGCAGCCTTGTTGGTTGCAGTGATGGGGAAGTTGCTGCCTCCGGGATAGGAATGTACTGATGGTGCCACTTTTTCTGTGAGGCACAGACAAGTGACCTTGTTAGAAACAGAGCTGTATTCCAGCCTTGAGAGGCACTTTCAACGACGCAGGGTGGCTTTCAGTGCCTCACTGTCTCATGGTCAGGGTCATCAGCCTGTGTGCAGATCTCCAGAAGGACTTTTCTGTCCCCAGAAAGGTACAAAACCTACATAGAGCCCCATCACAATAAGGGCAGGGGCCTCTACCTCACACGCCTTTGAGATCAGTGTATTTGCATTGCTCATGCAGTGTCCACTCTACACTGGATTTACATAAAACCCATACGTCCTTCTAGATCTCCAACCACCACGGGCCAGGCGCTGTTCCCGGTACTGAATGTGGGCAAGCTAAGCTGTCACCATGCAAGGCAGCAGAAATAAAATGTGTAATTGTGCTTTAAGACACCTTAATTGTTTATTAATTACTCCATAAATCATAGTGACACCTGTGTTTGTGCTTCTGTTAATTCACTCTCACAAGGTGGGGGATGGAAACACGTCATCTTGCTTTTTGAGAGTGTATGGTTGAAGAATTACTAGATCCTTAGCTGAGGGACAGAGGGTCAAAATCAGGAGTGGGCACCAGGGTTCTTGGTGCTTCTCCCTTACCATCAGTCTCAACTGTTTCCCCTCACCTTTGGCTAAGATTGCAGCCCTTCCCAGTATACTATTACCCATTGGGGCAGTGCTAGGGAAAGTATTCTGCTTCCTCCACTCCACACCATCTTACCAAAGCTGGTGAAGAGAGGAGCTGTATTTATTTGATAGGGGAGAAATGTAGGCTCAGAGATTTTATGCAAGTCCCAAAGTCATAATTAAGTGGTCATGGTGCAGTTTGGACTGAGGTTTGATTGATTGCCAAATGATGTAGCCCTTAGCAGAAGAGTCAGTGAATAGCCTGGGAAGGGAGAGGATCTTTGCTTATCCAAGCAAAGGCAAAGTGTTTTATAAGTAATAATACCCTTCATGTTTTTTGAGGGTCATAGCTAAAACAGAAAAAGATTTCACCCAGAATATTTTGACCAGCATATTCTGGTGTCCTTCAGCTCAGACTGGGCACTGCTGGAGTCCCTTACTAAGTGACCTCCATTCCAGACAGTCACCCCATCCTGTCTCTGGGAGCCTCTCTCTGCCCACATCTGTTGGCCTCCATCAGCGGCCATGTGCCTGGCCTGCAGAGAATGAGATTGCTCCAGATGGCTAATAGGACTTTATTGCCACAATCACTCTTAATGTGGCCATTGCAAAACTCTGTCGGAAGCTCAGCTTTTGCAGTGATTTGGCAGTCTCTGGCTGCTGGGAGCAGGGCCTGAGCCACCCACCCTTCTCTCCTGGGCCCAGAGCATACTTCTGCAGATGCTGTGACCTGGCCCTTGAGGAGACAAGGGATGTCATAAAGCCCAGTTTGGGGATAATACTTTCTGGCTGTATGGAGATCAGAACTTTGAGGAGAAGAAGGGAGCACTCCCAGCAGTGGTTGGAGGAGGTCCTCTGTTCTGGATCCTATGAAGACTGAAGAAGGGGACAAGTGGGGGACACTCCATCTCTCCCGGTCATCCCTGCTTGTCCCTCAGGGACCAGCCCCAAGGACCTTCCTGACGGCTGATCTTGTGATTCCCTGTCTTTTGCAACTTATTTTCCTTCCCAGCACTTTTCTCTCAATGTGCGACGATAAACTTATTCATGGGTCTATTTATTTAATGTATCCCTCAGTTACTAGACTGTGCTGGGATGAGTTTTGTTTTGTTTAGCACTATTCTGGGGGTCTGCACCATGCCTGGATCTTAACCAGTTTCCAGTAAATATTTGTGGAATGACAAAGAGTGAATATTATAATTGAACTCTGGGCACTTCCTTCCCAAGATAATTCTTTTGGGCTTTATTGACAGGGTGTCTCATGATGTGCTTGCTAGTAGGTGATTTACTATAGGGAGGAGACTGAGATGCTCTCAGAGGCTTGCGGGGTACTGAGCTTGAAGGCTGAGGCTGAGATGCCCAATTACACTTGGTACACAGTGGGCACTGAAGATACTACACCATATATGAATGGGTGAGAAAAGGCTAGAAAGAATTTCTTTATTCTGTGTAGATAGCAAAGGAAATGAGTCTATGGGAGAGAGAACTGCTCATGTTAGCCATGTTCAAGAGGTAACTTCCCTGCAGCAGGAAGTGGGGCACTCCACTTCCTAGCCCAGCTTCTCCCAAGACTGTAGCTGCTGAAGATTTAACACCTTCCAGCATGGAGGGAGTGAGGGGGCAGGGTGTCTCGTGGGTCAGTGGTATGGTTGAACTGGAGCGCATCACTGGTCAATACCAGGGTGCAGACAAGGGAAGCTGCAAGTTTTAGAGAAGCCACCAGCTGAAGCATGATCCAGCAGGGAAAGGGATGCATGAGAGCTTTGAGAAGCAGGACTGCTTCCTTCTGCCTCTCCATCCATGAGCCACTCTTCCACTGGGGGCCAGCTGGACCAGTTGGCTGAGAGGCCTTGAGAGCAGACCTCAGCCAGATGGGAGCCTCCTGAGAGTCCAGGAAACACAGCCAGGGGTGGTGGGAAACCACTCCATGGGATGTGAGGCCTGCAGAAGAAGCTCGGTTTGCTAGCTTAGATCTGTTGTATTCCATCACCACCACTGTTGTGGGGTGGAGGGAAACCTCATGAGGAGCCGTAGCGTCGGTCAGCAGAGGGCAGGGAGCTTCGAAGGAGGGCAGACGGAGAGCACAGGATGGAGGTGGGGACACAGGGACTCGGGGAAGGAGGCGGGGACACAGGGACTCAGGGAAGGAGGCAGAGAAGACACATCCAGAGGAGGCCTGCCATGCTCAAAGGCCAGCTGCAGGGCTGGACCATGGGGCAGGAGCCTGGAGCTATGCAAATTTCTTACAAGTTGGGAATGGCAGGGCTTTGAAGACAAGGGTAGGAAGATGCCCTAAAGCACTGAGAAGAGCAAGGAGATGGTGACAGCCTCCAGCTGGGAGAATAGGCTATATATGTCCTGCTGGGAGAACTGGGAAATGGGAACCACAGCCACAGATCTGAAGCCAGAAAAATCCCTAAATAGAGATGCAAACACCTGGCTTATGAAAACTTAGCAAAGATGCTGTGATCATTGGGACTCACCATGGATTCACTAAGTCTTATCAAATTAACTTCATATTTTGGTCACAGCTACTACTGCAGTCTGCTGAGGAGAATGATCAGGGTACATGACATACCTTTGTGAGTCTGGCTTAAGTGAGTCAGAGACCTTGTGTCTCAGGTGATTTCTGTGCTTAAGATGAAAAAAATGTACACTGCACATGGCTGTAGTACTGAGAGATCCATGAAGTTGAAGTGGGGAAAATATTAAGGGCCTCTAGGTAGTAGGGTGGACATCTCTTATCATTGCATGAGTTCACTTTTTCAGAGTGAAAAGGGTCACATATGTGTCCACTCAGTCCTCTGGGAAGCAGACAACGGACAGAGTTAGGAAGGTAAAGGCTTACTGGGGAGGAACACTTGCAAAAGGGAAAAGCAGAAGGATTTAGGTTTGGCTTGGGAAGCTGTGGGTCTGCAATGCACGTAAGTCTGAGTCTCTTCAGTCTTGGGGAAGGGATGACCTCTGGGGCAAGTACCAGCCACTGGGAGAGGCCTGCGCTGGTGGAAATGGGTGGGCTCTTGGACTAACTTGATCAGGCATTGGCAGAATGATATTGGCTTGAAAGCTGAAGTTGTCCTGAGGGACACAACCCTGCAGGCTGTCAGGAAGCCACATTCCTTGCCTGGGTGTCTGAGTGGCACACCTCTATGTCTGCCACAGGGCATTGCTAACAATTCTGCCAGGACATCAGGAGTAAACTAGGACTGTCCTTCAAAAAACAAGATACCTGGTCACCATATCTCTGGAGAACTATTATAGGATTCAGTCTTTGATTCTTCTATTCTGGTCCCATGCTATTAATTTTTAAAACTAATTTCTTGTCTTAATTGAAATAGGTAACGTTCACTGAACACTTATTTCTATGCCAGGCCTGAGCTCAGAACTCCACATGAGTTTATTAATTTAATATTCCCAACAACCTCAAGAGGTAGGTATTATCATTATAGTTATTATATACTTTATACTTACCTGTTTATTATAATAATATACTGAGATATATCTATACTTACATAGACTATAACATGTATAGTGTATTCTTGTATAGTGTAATTATGTATTTGCATAATATTATAAATCATTCATTTAGAAATGAGGACATTAATGTAGAGGTAGATGTTGTGACTTGTTCAAGGTCATACATCTTATAAGGAGCAGAGAAAGGTTTTAAATGTAAACCAAAAGGTTTGTTTCCAGAGCCTAAACTCTTAAACACTTTACACTTTATAAAGTTTTGACCTATCAGAGACTACAGGGTCATCACATTGAGATTCAGAGAAGTTATCCAGCTTTTCTATACTCATAAAGAAGTTAGGACTTGAGGTCGAACCTCCTTGGGTCGAGGGACCTGGGCCCATGGTAAGAGGCGGTACGGTGAAAAGAAGACACTGGAGACCAGACTGATGGCGCAGATCCGTTTTATTGCGGAAGTACCAGGCGTTTTATAGAGTGGGCTAGGGGCTTGGCAAAGGGGGCGTGATTACCGAGGGGAGGCGCCAGCAGGACAACCCGGGCGGGGAGACTCACTCGGTCTGCCAAGGACACAACAAGTCCAAGTCTGCTTAGACTTGTTCCTCCGCCACGGCTGTCAACCAGACCTCTGGACCCTTATTTCCCACAAGGACTAATGTCTGACTTCCTGACTCCTGAGTCCAGGGTTTCTTAACCACTCTATGCCTCAGATATATGCATTGAACTTGTAGGTATTTGAAAGCTGGGTAGAAAAATGCCAAAACTGAAGATATAAGAATGGCTGCAAATGATTTTGACAGGCTAGAATGAGGTTTGAAATCAATAAGAGGAAAGTTAGTAGAATTGTATGTAAGTTTCTACATTTAAATTGAAAGGCACCAATTGCACAAGTGCCAAATAGGGAAGACCTTCAAGTAATAAAGTCAGTTAGAGGTGACAGGAGGTGAGAATGCAGGGACACATTTGGATCATGGGAAGTGAGGGTCCATCCCAGGCAACACCACCCACCTCTGGGAAGCCAAGCACTAAGCTTTCTAATGGCCACCATGCTTTTATCAGGGATGGTACTTGGTCAAGAGCACAATGGTGCATGCCTATAATTCCAGCACTCTGGAAGGCTGCATGGATCACAAGTTCAAGTCTAGACTAAGGAATTTAGTGACTTAGTGAGGAGGGTGCCTGAGGACAAGGGCACTACCTTATGTTGCATGAAGAGTGGCTGGAAGTGCTGTGGATTCAGTGTTGTCATCAGAGATGCCAAGGACCTGGGTACCTATAGCTCATCTTCAGAAGCCCTGTAGAGCCTGGGTCTCTGAGCTCCCATCCTTATGTGCAATAACCATAATGCACTAGGAAGTTAGAGTAAGTTCAAGGAGGTTCTCACAACTCCAGTTTCTTCCCCCAGAGTCTCCTGAGACCTTTTCACTCTCTCGTCCAGTGACCTTTAGTTTAGACTACATCCTGAGTACTGTCAGAGCCCCTAAGGGCTCTCTCTCTCAGAGAGATTTTGAGAGTGTACCCAAAATCTCTCTTGGAAACCGCACAATATGAGGGAAGGTGTCCTTTGCAGGGTTCTGAAGTTTCTAGGTAAGGGAGTGGGGTGAAAGCCTGGGCATTTGTAATGAACCAAAGGGGGAGTATCTGTCTTACTTTGCTTCAGAGTATGGTCTTGCCTGGTTGGGTGACCAACCTGATTCATTAAGACAGTGAACATAGAAGATAAGTAGAGGTGTGTGTGTGTGTGTGTGTGTGTGTGTGTGTGTGTGTGGTGTATATAGGACGAGGTCAGTTTGGGAAGTGTGAATGTGAGGTAGGATGGGTTCAACTGGAACTATTTCCTACAGGTTAAGAGCTCAGGAGAGGGGTACTAGATGAAGCAAGTTGTGCTAACACATAGTAGGGAACTGAAGCTCATTGTCCACAGAAATGAGCAAGGTAGTCCTCCCTATTCAAAACAGAGTTATAGACCAGCAGGATTGATATGTTCTTGTTAGAAAAGCACAATCTTGAGCCTCACCAATCACAATTTGCATTTTAACAAGATCCTCAGGGATTCATGGGCACATTAAAGTCAGAGAAGCATTGCTCTAAGGCTTTGGTTATGTCTCAAGCCTGGGCACATGTTAGAATTACCAGCTCCTGGGCTCTGCTTTGAGGTTCTGATTCAACAGCTCTGTGCTGAGACTCGGGCATCTTTATTTTTCTTCTCTTTAAACAGCCTCCCAGCTGGTTCTGATAGGTAGCCAGCATTGTGCAAATCAGTCACCCTTAAATTTGAGTGAGTATTGGCGTTATCTTGAGGGCTTGTTGAGCTAGAGATCACTGTGTCTCACCCAGGCATTCCCGATTCAGTAGGCTGGCGTGGAGCCCAAGAATCTGCATTTCTATGAAGTTCTCAGGTAATGTTGCTGCTGTCTCTGGCGAGGCAGGAGAGGTCCTTGTGTAGAATCTCAAAGGAAAATCAGCCTCAGACTCAATAGTAGAGTACTAGCTCAGGAGAAGAAGGTAGGAAAGAGAAGTAGAGGGTAGACATGGGAGGCAAACCAGGAAGAAGTCTCTTCCTGATGTCTTTTCTACCAGATCCTTTGCTTCTTAAGTTTTTATGTTGCTTCTGTGCCCTCTGGCAAAGTCCCACAGTGTTCCACATCCTCAACAACCACTACTTATGAAATTTATATCTGATCACATCATGTCTCCCCTTTGGGGGCTGCCCACAGCTTTCAAGGAAAAGCTCAATCAAAGTCCTTAGCTCAGCACACAGGGCCGGTGTGAGGGGTCACTGGGTTCTTTCACTGTGCTGTTCACTGGTGCATCTGCTTCAGGCATCACAACCCACTTGCCAATCTTCAGTTAATTTTGCTGTCTTCCTCCCCTGCCTCTGCAGTATGTCTTGAGCTCTATTCTTCATTGTTTGACTCCTATTCAGCAGGGTCATATTTGGCTCAGTTTAGACATTGCTCCTCTCTCCAAAACTACCCTGAGGGTCGGCCTTCTCCTTCAAACCTTATGATACCATGCCTTTCCACAGAGATTGATTTAATGATCAGCCTCTCTCTCTCCATGTGGGCTTCCTTTGAGCAGAGTACTGAGTCTTGCTTTTCATACCTCTAGCACCTAGTATAATACCTGACTAGAGCGTGTGCCCACACTATTTTGTCGAGTGAGGAAACAGAAGCTAGTGAATGATGGATATGAGTGCAGATATATTTTAGAATCAGTGCGCCTATTTTCTGGCCCACAGATGCATCCTTCCTGTGAGTGGTCTGCTCCATCCCTCATCTAATCATGTCCATGGGAGAACACCGACCAGCAGGTTACATCTGTAAGATGTGCAATGGATTATTGGTATCATTCTTTCCCAGGCCGTAGGGTGACCACCTTGCTCCAAACCAAAATGATTTAGGACATATGCTGGGTTCAGAATGGCAATTTCTACGTCTTATGGAGGGATAGCATGGTGAAGGGCAGAGGGCAGAAGCCTTCCTTCCCAGCTCCTATGTGTATGACAAGCACCAAGGGTCTGACCCAAACAGTGAGTGACAAGAACAGCCTTCCTGCACTACTGTGTGCTGGGAGTCAATTACTCCCTGGGCTCTCAAGGGTCACAGTATGGTCTTTTGAACCAGCTACCAACTGGGCAGCTCCTCAATGGGGAAATTGCCCAGAGAGAGGGACAGGGAAAGGCTTGGTAGAGAAGCCCAAGGACATTGCAATATTGCCTCATGGCTAAAGCCTCTCTGATTTTTACAACTGACACACAAACTTCTCTTTCTTATGCCTGTGAGACACCTCCAGGGAAGGAGGGTGGTTAGTGGTGAAATACTATTGTCCACAGAGAAGGGACCCAAGGGTCAGTGCACAAGTCCCACAGAGTATGAACCAGTTAGATTTGAACCTAGCCCGATCTGCTTCTGGCCCCCTCACCTGCCTCACATGATAGTATCTCAAACATGTACAAGCCCATACAGAGCAAAAGTGCTGTTCATTCCTCCAGTGGAAGTGCAAATAGCCAGCTGATCACTGGAACTCAGCAGGGACCGAGTAGGACGAGTCAGGGTCAGCTTTTTGAGGTAGAGCTGTTCTGTGCATCTGGGAGAGCAGGAGGCAGGGCAGGCAGCAGGTGAGGAGGAGCGAAGTCTAGTGAGAGAGACGCAGTTGCGTGGGGGAGCCGCACATCTTCAAGTGATGTGTGGTGGGCAGGAACAATGAGACTGGGAGCAAGGTGAGCTGGACAGGCCAGGCAACCAGTTTGTCTGGTGAACGTGATCTCCAAGGCTAGAAATCTACATGCATGTGGGCACGTGTGTGGTGTGGTTACATGGGCATGTGTATGTATATGTGCTCATGTATGTGCCTGGGTTGTGGATATGCAGGGTGTGCTTGTGTCTGTGGGACATGGGTGTGTGTGTGGGAAGTGCTGGAAGAGTATGTGCATCTGTTTAGTGGGGTTCTAAGCACATCAGAAGATTGCCAGTTATAGGTCTCTAATATTTTCCCTTTCTTATCATGTACACGCTGCCCAGAATGAACCTCACCCTTAATCTCAGATGTGGGACTGTGAAATGGATTAACTAGTCCAGCAGACACAGGTGTTTCAGTCTGCATATAACTCCTAGTCAAGTTTTGCTGCATTCAAAGGTTCAGTGTTGTTGGGCTTGTCCTTTCTGTCTCTTGGTGCTGCAGTCCTTGCTGTTGAATCCCATCCAGGCTCTGTCCACTTGGTGGTCCTTAGCACACATGCCCAGGCTTATATGCTTCCAGCTTTAGGTTTAGTGAAGGGAGACGTCTTTTCTCAAGTTGCATCCCATTGTGCAGGTTTAGGTTGTGTGTCCATCTCTGAACATAGCCCTCTGATGGCAGCTCCTAAAGGCATAAAAGGATGTGATTTTTACAGGACAGAAGACTTTGACTGACTGCCCATGTCACATGCTTGTCTTTTAGCAGAGGGCCTGAGGTCAAATACCCCAGAGAGAGACCGGTTCCCAAAGAACTTTTGGGAGACTGGTGCTGGGTTGTATAACTTGGGTTTTGGCTCAGAAACTATGAGCAAAATCCCACTTAGGAAATAAACAATTCTTAAATAATCCAGGCAATTCTTATGAAACTATTCCTTTTCCCAAGAGCCAGCACTGGCGGCCCATTCCCTTTATTGTGGAGCTTGAAGCTCCTCAGTTATTCAGTCAGTTGCCTCATCTATCTCCTCCCAGGCCTGATTCAAAACCCCATCCCATTCTGTGCCTGTTCCAGAGCAACCTGGATTCCACATCTTGTCTTTATTTCTTTTATTCCCTTCTCCATCTGTGATGGTTGCTCACATACTTTTGCTGAAACCAGTTTCTTACCTATAAAACCCAAGCTGAAACTCCTCTGTACAGCACCACCCATGTATCCTGCACTTGATCTTAGCCAAAAGCCTGAGAAGCGATCACCCGTGTATTCTGGAAAGGACAAAGGAGGCTTTGGGTTCAGCCTGTGAGCCATGTTGCTGGGACTGTGTTCACACAGAAGCCTGTGATTTAGGCATTTTCTGCAGATGCCCTTTTAGATTATAGAAAGATTGAGATAAATCTTTTAGATTGCAGAAGTAAGTCCCTGGCCACCCCCTCCCCACAGTGCAGAGCCAGGCCTTCTATTTCTTTGATAACTGGCATAGGGCTTTGCACACAGTAGGTGCTGTTCAGGGAAGGTGAGGACGGAGTACCAGGATCAGATGTGTTTTCTGAGACCTGAACCCATCAGGCTTGTAGCCATAAAGACTATTAGGCATCCAGAAAAATGCCATTTCTATAGAAAAAGCAGTGAGGATGTTCAGGAGATATCTTCTGTCTTCTTTTGGACACAAATTAAAAAGCAGAGAAAATGGCCCTGATATCACAGTGGGGTACAGGGAATGGATTATTTCTCCATCCAGTGTCCCCTATCCCCCACTCAGGGTGCTCAGCCTGGCCCCATGGCAGAAATTGCATCTGTGTTCACTTGCCACCTCACCTGGCCTCATCCTTCCTCTGTGTCTTTAGGAGCTGTCACATGGGGGCTGGGGTGAGAGAAGGCAGTGGTTTCTAATCAGGGCTGCTTTTACATCTTGGCTTCTTCAGGCAGCTGTGTGCTCCTGGGCAATGACTCAGTCTTTTTAGCCTCAATTCTGCACCCAGTTAAGTGTGATGATGACAATGGTCTCCACTTGTAAAGATGTTGCTTGAATTCAGTTGGGTAATATATGAGGAGCGTAGAAGAACACCTGCTAGTTTGGTCTCCTCAGAATGGGCCATTATTATTTTATGTATCATTTGATTTAAGACTGTGGGCTCTAGAAAGACTCAGCTTAGAAATTCCTCCTCTGCAAAGCCTTCCTAACTTCCTCTGCGCAAACTTCTCAGACCCCTCTCCGGCTCTGTGCAGCTCTCTGTATTGACCTGTATTCTAATCACCTGCTCACAGCCGTTCATCCTCTACAATCATGTCAGGGAACCTTTTCTTTCACATGCAGTGAATGTTTGCAGAAATTATTATATTGCAAGTGACTTCTCCTGCCCTGCTCCTCTATTTTTAAATTTTAATTTAATTCATTCATTTTTAACACAGGCAATCCC
This sequence comes from Chinchilla lanigera, assembly GCF_000276665.1. Classification (NCBI taxonomy): domain Eukaryota; kingdom Metazoa; phylum Chordata; class Mammalia; order Rodentia; family Chinchillidae; genus Chinchilla; species Chinchilla lanigera. Next base: position 2,972,230 of record NW_004955501.1, read on the forward strand.
TTCCATGGTTCAAAATTCATGGTAAATATACAGTAGAAATTCTCCCTTCTTTGCCTTTCTCTACCCCAGAGGCAAACAATGTTATAATTTTTAAATTGTGTATCCTTCCAGAACTATTATATATGTATACACACAAAGATATGTAAATATTCTGTTAATGTTCTTTTTGCACATTTGTTTTGATGACTTGTCTGTGTTGCTGATGTAGTTGTGTAGCCCAGGTTCTGGAGCCAGACTGTCATTTACTACTTCTGTGGTTTGGAGCAGATTACTTAACTTCTGTGTGTCCTACTTTCTCATAAGTAGAATGAATATGTAGCAGTAGCTGTCCCATAAGCTTGTGGTGAGGAAATAAACACATGTGGTACCTTGTGAAGGGTGCATCCCTAGAGTAGGTACATGTGGGCACGTGTGTGGTGTGGTTATGTGGGCATGTGACACTGAGTCAAGTCACTTTTTTTTGGAGGGGGTACAAGGAATCAAACTAAGGACCTTGCACTTGCCAGACAAGGTGCTGTGCCACTGAGCTAAATCCCCAGCCTGATACTGTCTCTTGAGGCATCTTGCTGATATCCCTTTGCTAGGGCCATTTGCTGTATATAGTGGCTACTCAGTGAAAGCTGACTCATTTGAATCTTTCCTTCCCAGTGCCTTTTGTTTGTGTTTTGAAGTTATCTGTTTTTGAGCAGGATTGTTGATGCTCTAGATATGTCCTGGTTTGACCTGAAATTCAGCCCAGTGCCTCATGCTTAGAATTTGCAGTTTTTTGCCTGGCACCAACTCTAAGGGAATCTGCCTCCCAATTATCATTTCTTTTCCTCATGTTTATATCAGCAGAAATGAAGGGGAGAAAAACCAGCCTTTAACTAGGATTTTATTACCCATTGACCTCAGCCATCTCCATCTATTTCTCCAGAGCTCTGCCCATTAGTTGTCAGGGCAACCTGGTGTAACTCCCTGCTGGCTGCAGTTGGCTGAGTTTAATTCTCCCTTGCTGCCTTACTGGTTGGGCAATGCTACCCTGCTTACTGGCTCCAGAAGCCCTGCTGGGCATGGCCCTGTAAAGGTAAATCAGGAGAATGAGATGTGTTTGGAGGAAGAGACAGATAACTGCTCAGCCCCTTATTTTCAGAGAGTAATTATAGCCTTAAGTGTGGTTCATGGGTCATTGCTGGAAATCACGAAGTTGAACACAGTGCAAAACTGCACACCTGGGAAAGACAAACTGAAGTGGTTCAGCTGCATTGAAGCTCTGCTCTGTTCAGTTGTAAGTCCCTGAATCTCCCCTGGACCTGAGATCTTCTCTCAGACCAACTCTCTCTGCTTCTCCCTATCTCTGAATTTCCAGAGAAGAGGAACATAACCTCTGCATTTTCCCTTCCACACATTGGCGTGGTTCTATTTCCATGCACAGATTCTCACTACTTCCTTGTATGTGGTCCACTTTGCCACTTACTATTGTGTTCTGATCTCTGGAACATTTTGCTTTCTTCCTTTTCCAGAGTTTAAAAATATTTCTCAACATACTCCTCCCCGTTAGCAACTTTTCTACTTGCAAATGTGCACAGGCCTCCTTTGTCTTCACTTTGCCCTATTGCCACTAAAGTTATCTGCTCATCCTGTAGGTGCTTATGGACACCTTCTGCAAGTCCAACCCTAACAGCTGAGGATGGAGTGGACACAGTTCTTGCCCTTGAGGAGCTCAAACTGAGCTCTGGCACAAACATACAAAAAGTGATTATGATACACAGTGTGGGTGCTAGAGTAGCAGTGAGTAAAGGGAGCAACCCCACCCCCTGAACCAGGACTTTAATTTTTTTTATATTTAGAACCAGTTTACCAACGCACTTAGAGCATTACAGAGAAGTAACATTTACTTTGGACCTGAACAATAGGTAACAGATTTCTGGTTGAAAAAAGAGTGAAGAGGGAAGTGTAGAAGATAGTTATGTCCTGGAGTTTTTCAGTTACATGTGATAGAAAACTCTGAGGGAAAAAGGACACATGTTGTAGGACGAGGGCATGGCTGCAGGTGTAGCTGGATCATGGTGTTCAAATAATATGCTTGAAAATCTCTGTTTTTTCACATAATTCTCTCTCTGGTCTCTATCTCTCTCTCAAACTCACAAAGGGAGAGACCTTTTTAAACTTGTCTTTTAATTGGTTCTGTACCCTCAACCACCTTCTCTGTCCAGAAAGATGATTTTGTTGTAATCAAAAAAGAAACTGTTTCCTCAGAAGTGGAATGATTTGCTGATCAGAGAAGGAACAACTTTTTCCAACAAGATTTCAGATAGTAGGAAAAGAGTGAGGTGTGGAAGGGACTAATGAGTTTAAGGAACATTGAGGTGCTTCTTGTGTTTGACATGCAAGGGTTTTCTGTGCATTGCCAAATTTTCACGGTGAGTGGTCTGCATCTGTGGATCTATTTCTTCCTGCAGTAGCCTTCTGCATCCTAGAGTTCCCTTCACTACTCTACTGAGATTGATATCCTATAAGCACAATATTGAACTGTTTTCTCTTACTATGGACTGAATGTTTTTCTTCCTTTTACACACAATTTATAGGCTGAAGCCCTAACCCCTAACTCCTAGTGCAGTGGAAGTAGGAGGTAAGGTCATTGGGGAGTAATTAGGTTTGGGTGAGGTGATGGAGGAAGAGTTTCATAATTATGTTAGTGCTCTGAAGAAGAAGCAGTAGGAAAAGGAAGAGGAGGAAGAGGAGAAGGAGAAGAAGAAGAAAAAAAGAAGGAGAAGAAGAAGAAGAAGAAGAAGAAGAAGAAGAGGAGGAGGAGGAGGAGGAGGAGGAGGAGGAGGAAGAAAAGTAAAACAGAAGAAAAGAAGAAGAGGAGGAGGAGGAAGAGGAGGAAAGGGAAAGAGAGAAACCCAACCTTTTTTTATTTTAAAGAAAAAAAGGATAAACAAACAATGAAATTGAGTTTTGAAACAGGTTAGTAGGACAGTTACAATATTTGATACATGGCATATTGTTGTCTTCATATCAGTTAATCAGAGTACAAGATAAAGATATGATATCTTGTCTAAACAATTTTGGAACAAAACATTATTTCCAAGGAACTAAGAAAAGCTAGCCATAAAACTATCCTAACTATCTGGTGTATACATATATTTTTTTCTTTTTCCCTTTCCCCCCACCACAGCTTGTCTTTTCTTTTACACAGTCCTTCCTAGTTTACAGTATCTATTGTGCATGACAGACCAAATGTTTCCCTCTCTATTATGTGAAGACATAGTGAGCATTCTCCCAACCAAGAAGAGAGGTCTTTTCAGGAATCCAACCATGTGGGCACCCAGATCTTGAATTTTTCAGCCTTCAGAACTGAGAAATAAATATCTATTGTTTAAGTCACCCTGCCCATGCTTTGTGATATTATCAGTCTATTTTTCTTTTGACTAGTGTTATGTATCTTCTTTATATTTAAAGTGAGTTTCTTTTAGGCAGTTGTAGTTGGGTCTTGATATTTTTATATGATCTGATAATCTTTTCCCTTTGCTTTATGTTTTGAGCCTATTTACATTTAATATGATAATTGACATCATTGGGTTTTCCTCTCTAGGTTTCATTTTAGATTGTTTTATATTTTTCTATGTTCAACTTCTTAATATATTCTTTTGTCATATCTAATCTGCCATTAATTTTATCTATAGTTATTGTATTTTTAAATCTCAGAATTGATGTTTTTATCTCTCGAAGTTTGTTATGCATCTTTTAAAATATCTTTTATGATTAATCTTTTTCTTTATTAATATATGGAATACAGCTATAATGGCCCCACTAAATATATTCTGTTTTAACTCTGGCTCATAGTAATTGATTACTTTTCCTAGTCATTCCTAGTCATATTTTCCTGTTTCTTTGCATGCTTGCTTATTTTTGATTGGGTTATAGATATTGCAAATTTACCTTGTTGGATGTTGGTTATTTTTATAATTATTTAAATATTCTAAGTTTTATCTGAGATGCAATTAAATTTCTTGAATATGGTTGGGTCATTCTTGTCCTAAGATTAGTTAGATCAGACCAGAGCAACATTTAATCTATGACTAGTTTTTCCTCAAAAAGACCATACTGGGCACTCTACCAAAATGTTCAGTAATTGTGTTTTCCAATCTAACACTATTCTTAGGCCCATGGGATCACTGAACACTGGTCCTTCTAATCTTTTTGGAAGGTTCTTTCCCTAATTCAGGCAGTTTCTCACAAGCACTTGCTTATTAGTACTTTGGTGAACACAGAGGAGGACCTTCTGCATATCACTGTGGGGTATTTTATCTGTTTTCTCCTCTCTAATAATTTGGTAGTCTGATAATCTCATTGCCTTGTTCTCTCCAATTTTCAACAATGTGTCCTTCACTTGAAGGGTCTGGTGGTCTCTATCTGTGTTCTCCCTATTTGCACTGTGACATGGAAACTTTTGCTATAAGTTTGGGTCTTTATGAGGCTCCTTTGGTGTGTTTGTCTCACAAAATTTGCTGACTTTTGTTGCCTGATATCCAGCATATTGAAAATGATTGTTTAATACTTTTTTTCTATTTTTCAGTTATTTTAGCTGGAGCATCCCTACTACTCTATTTTGGCTGGAAATGTTAAGTTCTTCATTTCATTTTATTCATGTAGCCACATTTTTATCACCACTAATTCTAGTCTCATTAGTACTTGCTTTTATTTTGTTGTGTTTTGATTTTTTTTATAAATGTTAATAAAAATGTCTCTAAGGACTTTAAATAAATTTGATACTTTATTATCAAGTATAAACTCTTAAATTTATTGAGTATTTTTTTCTTTTTTTTCTTGTAAAGATAAAAGGAGGGAAACATTAACAGACATACAACATTTTACAACATATCACAAGCACAATACAGACAATACAGAGTTACAAACAAAGTGGTAGGGAATTAACAATGGTGGTTGTATTACATATTAATATCTTCAAAGTGGCTTCTCATGAAAACAGATATAGACATGCAATACTGGTCAACCAAAGGCTCATTGACAGTTTCTTTCAGCATAGAAATAGAAGACAGAAGAACAACCATGTTATCTATCCTGTATATACATGCATACAAAATTTATCCTTCTTTCCTTTCTCTTTTCCCACATCGAGTATTTTTTCTTTACATTTAATAGTGTTGGCATTCCTTATGTTTACAGAAACTTTCAGTTGTATATTGTTGGTTACTTCTCTTTCATATATTCAGAGTTGTGACACCATGTGGGTAGAAGGGTTATTGCTTTTCAGTCCTAACATTTTTGAAGGGATTGATCTTATGCAAATATCACTTAGAATAGATCTTGACCCACATGCTTTACCCTATTCAATTTCTTGTTCACAAGTTTGGTTTTGTGTGGCAATATTTTATCCCCTTGCTGTATAGGTCTAGTTTTTGACTCCATATAGGAATCATGACAATAATGGTTCATTTTTAAACTTTTACTCTCATGGCGAGGTGTCTTTTGCCTCTAACTACTTTATGGGCTGACATTTTGTTCTCTGGCTCAGGAATTCTCTTAATAGTTGGTTGCTGGATACATATCTCCCTGTTTCTACATTAACATTGTGTTTTAAGATACAGTAAAACCTTGGATTTCAAGTAACTTGTTCTGTGAGTGTTCTAAAAGATGAGCAAACATTTCTAATAAATTTTAAATTGATAAATATGAGCGATGTTTTGTAATACAAGTAGTAATGACACTGAACATCACATGATCCCAACTGAGCCAGTGGTTCCCCCCCTCTTTCAGTGTGGATGATCATCTCTCAACAGCAAGAGGTTATTGAGGAGATCTCATCTTCAGAGGAGGAGGAGGAAGAGAAAAAGGTGGAAGAACTCTTCACTTCAAATAAATTAGGGACATGTGTAAAATGTGGGAAAAAGTGCAATACTTTGTAGAAAATCACCATCTGGATAAGGCTGTAGCAGTGACAGCAGGAAATCTGTTTAATGACAATGCAATGCTACATTTCCATAAAATCCTCAAAAGGAATCAAAACCAAGTGTCACTGGGTAAGTTCCTTGTTAAAGTTCCACAGAAATGATTCCCTTGAGCCAATGGGTAGCAGTGATTCCACTGTGATAGTGAAAATTTTTCTACACAATAACTGTCATTTCTCTGTCTCCCTCACACCAGCCATGAAATTTTCAAAGGTAAGTGCTCGTTAATTTGTTTATTTTTCTTTGTATTTTGTATTTTCTTTTTATTTTGTATTATATTGTAGTTTTGTAATCTCTTTATATGAATATTTTTGCATTTCCATTATTAATTATTAATTATCTGAGTTTCCATGATTTCTTATGGGGAAATTTGCTTTGCTATACAAGTACTTTCTGTTACAAGCATGTTTCAGGAGCAAATTGTGTTCATAGACCAAGGTTTTACTGTATATTTTTGCATTATTTATGCACTTATATAAGGAAGAAGTGTTTGCTCAAGCTACCATCATAAACACAAGTCCTCCTTAGTGTCTGTGACACAGAGGATGGATATTTCCTTCCATTGTGGGGGTCAGCTTCAAATATTTGATAGTTGAAGACTCATAGTTGACTCTTTGTCAGGAACAATATTTTCTCTTGCACAACTTTTATCCATTTGAGAATCCCCAGTGGCTTCTTGTCTCTTCCCTTTCCCACCTAATTCATCTGTGTGGCTTACAGTGTCTACTATTATCTGTAGCCCTTACACCTACAAAACTTGGGTAACTCATAGGCAATCTGGATAGTAATTACTGTATAGTGGTCTTTCCCTAGACCGAGGAAATTTTACTGTCTTCTTGTTCCCTTTTTGTTGCATTTCAGAATTATCTTTTGGTTTGATATATAAAAAATGAATAAAAAATCTCAAATAAGTTATGTCAGGTATAATTGGCATGAAACACCATACAGGAACTGACACAGCATCAATGTATGCATTCTTATTATGGTGTGTATAAAACACATCGCTTCTCTATGTGCCTTTTAACCATGTTTTCCTATCTGAGTTAGAGTCTTCTCCCTTTGTCTGTCCCCATTTCCCAATTTTAATACCCACATTCATGTCAAGAGTCTTTAAAAATACTCTCCATGCATTTGTCTTCTCTTTTGGCTAATTTATTAGCCATACATGAGGCACATTGGTTCAGTAAATCTACTTTTTAAGTCTACTTTGTCTAGCTGACCTATAGAAGAACCTCACCCCACACAGGGGAGATAGAGCAACACCTTTTCCTAGGCTTGATAATCCATCTTCAAAACAGGTAAAGTCAAATCTGGCAACCTCCAGTCCTCCTTTTCTATTACAAAGCCTGAATTCAGTGAAAATAGGATTGAGGCCAAGTGAATCTGCCTGATTTTGGTTGTGTTTCCTGGTACTGGGGCTACCCCAGGAATGACAACCTCATTTCTTCTTTTATTCTGAAATTCACCACAGTAGATGAATAGTAATTCTCACCAGCTCCACTCTCTAAATCAGGTGGCTTTTAGAAGGCTGTTTCCATAGAAGGAGTGCTAATTCTCCCAAATCATATACTCAAAAACAGGTAGAAGAGCTGAAAAAATTTACAAGCAAATTTAAATTAGCTTATAGACAATGATTCCATCTACCTAGCTGCAGGTTATGGAATAGACCTCTGGTTTAGTTTGAAATTTGTCATTTATTTCCTTGCTCAAGGATTGTCTGCTCAGTTCTCAAGCAATACAGAATGTCTTTTGGTGTTTTAAATCATTCCTTCAGTATTCTTTTCATTCACTGGAAAATGGATTCTTTTCCCTCCAGGTTTTGAAGGTGAGCGCCTGCGTGGGACAGTGATGCGAGGCCATCAGTTGCAAGGCTATAAGAATTCCAGAGAGGAGCACAAGTTGGATTCAATCGCATATTGATTTTCAGCCTAGTAAATTGTGGCTGCTTCATACAAGGGTAACAAGTACGCTGTGCTTTTCAGAAAGAGATGTGATCAGCTTTTAAACAATAAAGAGGAGCACTCCTGGGCAGAGTGATTCGATTTAAATCCAGAGGAAAGCCAGTGGTGAGTTTAAAATAAACAAAGCAACATCAAAAGCCGCTGCCACACCCAGAACCCCATGTCAACAATAAAATAGATAGGGGGATTTAAGCCAACCAAGGTGAATGTTAAAGAAATCGAATTTCTGTGAAGATAACAGACTAGATTTAGCTGCAATATCTCAGTAGCTGGCAGTTAGTTATCCCTTCTCCCGACATGAAAGAAGAATTCAGTACCAAAAGACCCTCCAGTGGGCATTCACAGGTCGTGGTGGGCAAGAGGATTCCTTTGTCGCTAGAGGATACATTCGGGCACCCGTGCTTGTCTTGGAACTAAGGGAACACAGGGCTTTTCTAACTGGGCTCCCCGCATCCTGGTGTGCCTTTCCCTGTGTATCCTAACTACTTTCCAGCAGGCCAACTCCTCTGGAGTTGCAATGCTGTGTCTCAGCTAAGACAGTACCCTGCCTGAGAAACTGAGCTTACACCCGCGAGATCTGTATGTGCCGATTTTTCTTGCTGGCAACCCTCTTGAGAGACTCTGACTTCCTGGTTCCAGCCCTGTCGTGTGTCTTGTGTTCTATTCACTAACGAGGGAGAGCTCTGACCTCTCATTATGTGAGAAGCTAAAACATTTCCCGGGACTCACCATGCTAAAATATACCTCGGACAGCTGTTAAGCCTGGAAGGACGTGGGGATGGAGAGGCACACGCTCTGCCTCTCCTCCGGTCCAGCCTAACTTGTAGACTAGGTTTTCATCCCAACCCAGGAAGGTGTCTGTGTATCTGGATAGAATTTGGATACTCTATTTCTTTTTCTTTTGTTTTCCCTTCTCCCTTCTCTCATAGGCTTGATGTTTGTTGCTTGAAGGAATGTGTAAGGAGAACAGAAGGCAGATGTTTGCAGAACAATTGCCTTCTAGATATTTTTCTCAAGAAATCCAATTATTATTATTATTGCTATTATTATTTTCACACATTAATTATACAAATTAATGGACTTCCCAGTGTCATTTCCATTCACGCTTTGATTGTATCTACCTTTCCTGCTATCCTCTCTTACCCTCTTCTTTACCTTCCCCCACTAAGTCTAATTATTTGAAAAATTTTTATTTGTATATGTTTGTGATACATAATAATTACATTCACTTTTGGGAATTTATACACATATATTATATATAGTATCTTGATTATTTTTGATCCTTTTATTCTCCTATTTTCCCCTCTCCTTTCTTATCCCATTACCCCCACAAAGCTATCGCAATGACCCTGGGCACATTACAGGAGAAGCCTTAGAATTTGAGAGGTAGCTTCTGATGAAATCAGAGCCTCATGTTAGGGACCTATGCTGGGGCCCAGATAGGGAGAAAGCGGGGCAGTGAAGGCTGGAAGCTCTGCAATGGGTGACTGGTACCCATTCTCACTTCTAAGTGAGTCAGACAAAAAGGAGGATAAGGGTAGCAGAGAGCCAGGGCTGGGAGCCAAGTAGGAGTGAGCAAGGAGCTGAGGGCTTCAGAGGGTGGAAGAGTGTCCTGGGCCTCTGCTCGGCTTTTCTGCATGCTGCAGTGCAGTATGTGGGCCTCTTACTGCTGCCAGATAGTGGACAGAGGGTGGAGCAGGCAGGGATGACTGTGGATGCTGGACTTTATGATCCTCCTTCTGGTGGACAGAAACTTAACAACACAAGCTTCTGTGGACTAACCTCTCCTCTTCCTCCTTATTCCCTGCATACCCCAGCCAGTATGAGAGAGCCACATTTGATTCTCATGCCTGGGTGCTGATGGTATTCTCAATTTTACCTCTTTGAGTTTTATTTTGATAGGAGCTGGGAAGACACAGAGTGGACAAAGCCATTTGTGAAGTTGTATTGCTTTCCCTCTAGCTGCCCAGTCCTGTAGGAGGGGCTTAGAAAGGGAGTGGGAGGATGTTGAGACAGGGTTAGGTTTTTTTGCTTTTGCAGATCTCTGGAAGAAATTAAGAGAAGACTGTTAGTCACAGTTCCTGGGCTTGGGTTCTGGCTGGTCCGCTGCCTAGCTGAGTGATGTTTTTAGGGGTTAGTAATACCCCTCTGTGCCTTAAGGTACCCTCTGTTTAAAAAGGGAATCAGAGGGGTAATGGCCCCTTCTTTCAGCTCTTAGAGTAACATTCAAACTCCTTGCCATGTTCTACCCACTCCTTTATGATTTAGCCTCTGCTCACTTCAAAAATCCTTCCATCACTCACCATCTTCATCACCAGATGCTGGTATTGCTCTTCTACTGTCCTTCTATTGTCCTACTGTGTGCTGGCCTCAGGACCTTTGCATGTGTGCTCTCAGAACCCACCATCTCTTGTCTGTATACTTGGCTGCTCTTCTCACCATGCCATGCTACCTGATGAAACCTTGGAGTCTTCCCTTACTTCCTTTCTTGTGGTTTTTTTTTTTTCCGGTACCCGGAACCGAACCCATGACATCATGTTTGGCAGGCAGGTGCTGTGCTGCTGAGCTAAATCCCCAGCCCATCACTTCCTTTCTTGAAACGCTGCCTTTTCACCACCTAATAATCTTCTACATCATTATCCTATTTTATTTTTCAATTATTCTCACCACTACTTTGGATCACCATATTTATGTATTTTTTGTGTACTTGTTCATAGTCTATTTGCTTCCTCTCTGACATAGACTGGCGTTGGGAGGCTTGTGCGTTTCATTCATTGCTGTAACCCTATCAGTGCTTGGTGCATAGTAGGTCAGTAAATATCTGTTGACTACATGAAAAGGGAAGGATATTGACCACTGCCCTACTTGCTTCACAAGGTGGCTTGTGGAGTCATAAGGAGACTCACGCTCTGAATGTGCTGTAGTGCTGATGCTGGCCTGTATGTGGGGTGTTGTATCTCTCTGCCTGGTTGGCTTTGAACCTGTTTCAGAGCTTTGGGGACACAAGGTGACAGAGACACAGCTGACAAAGCTGTGAAAGGGGCAGGGGAGACCATGGTGCTTGCCTCATAGCTGCAGCATTGGCATATCCAAGGATATCCATATTCCAGATCTACCCAGGAACCACCTAGAAATCCTAGGTTGGAGATGTCTGCTTTGGTTTTACAAAAAACTCCCTCTCTCTTGCTGCACAAGGTCCTAGGATTCCTAGATTTCTTGAGAGTAGGTAGATTAGAGGGAGAGTATTGCTTCAGTCTCAGAAGACCCTGGCTCTGTGGCCTTCAGCAAGAGTTTAGGCAGTCTGGTCTCAGTTTTCCTTCTCCAAAGTATGGATCAAGTGACACGTTAAAATTACTGGTGCTATTACTGAAACAGTGCTGTGTGACTCTGGGCAGCCTCTGCTTGTGCAAATATACATGCAGCATACATTTATTATGTTCTGTATTCCCCTGTGTAAAATGAGCCTGTCCAATTCTTCCTGTTGTCATTCTAGGATGCTGAGTTGAAGGAAACTTGAGACATTATCTGTTACAGTTTCCATCCACAAACTGCTACTGGCACAGCCTAGATGAATTTCCGGCTGGAAGCCATAAATCTGGTGGCTGAACCTGCTGGGAAATAAAAACAGTATCAAAACTCCTATTTGCATACAACCATATCTATTTGCATAGAGCGATCACATTCATTTTCTTGCAGTGGGAGGAGGCTTGTTTGAGAAGAGAGACACAGCTTGAGGCCTCCTGCTTCCCACACCTACCTTGTTTAGCTGGGGTTGGTGGCCACAGCCGGTGGGTCTGAGCCCTGCTTGAGGTCTCATGATCCCTGAACTCACGCCATCATTCATCAGGTCAGGGGCTAAGGTGAGGGGTGTGACAAGCAGTGCTGGTAGGGGCAGAGTGGGGCAGAAAGCCTGGGATGTGGGCTGCTTAGGGGTGCAGCCCCTAAGAACTGAGCTGGTAAAACTCAGTGGAACAGTGTCCCTGAGGGAGAGGTGCTCTCCACCTGACAGAATGAAGAAGTTCCTCTAGGGATACTAAATATTTCCTTCCGTGGTGATTTGTCATGGAAAGATCTCAGCAGGTCCTTGTCATGTTACCCACTTAGCCATTGACTAACAAAAGCCTACCCCTTTGAATCATTTCTCATAAATCAGTCCCCTCACCCCCTCATTATTTGGTTATTTCTTTTAACAGCCTCTCCTGCACTGTAATTTATGGGGCCCCATCATTGGAGGGTGAACACAACTCTTGCTCTGAGTCTAGGGAAAGCCTTTTGTGGAATTTTAAAGAGCCAGCAAAAGAACAGTGCAGAGTGAGAAAGCATTAGCTTTCGCCTTTCAGAGTTAGGGTTATGTTCTTTTCCACCCCGTGTTTATAAGAAGCAAAGGCTCTTGGGCGAGAATGGGCACATTACATTGGGCACAGTGTGCATTTTCTGACTCAAATTTCATTGTATTGTTTCCTCTTTGTATTTATTACCACTTAAGGTTCATTTACATTCCCTTTCTGTCCACAGTGATCAGAGCGACACCTCCCAAATTAGCATCATTTGCAAGTTTCATTAACATGCTGTTTACTCTGTCTCTTTCAGATCATTAATAAAGATGACCTTCGTGCACCCTGCCTCCCCCAACTCAATATATTTCCATTTGTCATCAACCTTTGTTTGCAGACTTTGAGCCAGTGTTAAATTTATGTGGCAGCACTCCTTACTAAGCCAATTTGAATTAATTTTGAGTGTAACACTTTATACTACTATATCAAATGCTTTTCTTATAGCTGCACGCATTCCATCAATAGCATTCCTGCCACCTCTCTACTTGGTATTCCGGTTGAAAGCTCTCAATTCTGCCTGGCATTTTAGTTCTTTAAAAGTCACTGTATCCTCTGCACCAACTAGAGACTTTCTCCTAATTTTTCGGTTATTTTGAAATGATTGATGTTATGAAAGAAAGGATTTGGAGTGCTATTTATGGCAATCGATAGCTTTCATCTTTCTTTCTCACATTTGCTATTGTGGCTGAACAAGTAATTTTGGTGAAATCCTTCACATTCCAGGATATAGGAGATCTGGACCGCCTCATCTGCAGGCCCAAGTATTCCTTCCTCTTATTCTAAACTGACTATTTTGTAAGCTGTGCATCAATTTTGGAGATACTTCCAGTCCTTGGCATATTGCAGGTTTTCATGAAATGTTTGTTTTTTGGAACTAATGAATTAATAGAATAAATTGATCTGTCCGTCATCTGTGCTTCCCTCTAATCTGCATGGATACTTCATTCTGTGAGGTAGTGAATAATTAATTAAACAAACCAACAACAACAACTAAACAACCACTACAAGGCTGCTCCTGGATGATAGGTGTATTCTTGTCATTCATTCATTTATTCTACATTTGTTTATTGAGATTTTACTTTCACAGATACTGTTCTAGGCTCTGAGGATATTGCAGTGAAGACTTTTTCCTTTTACACAGTTTTGAGAGTTAGAAAATGAATATATATATACATATATATTCAGATTGTGAAAAGTGCTACAAAAAAAAATGAAGAACAATACAGATAGAGTGATTTTATAGTATTCTGAAACTATGTGTGCACGTCTGTGTGTGCGTGCATGTGCATGCAATGCACAGATAAATCCACACTGAACTTGAGTCTGTGTTTTATGTATTCTTTTTTTGTTTTGGTTCCAGGAATCGAACTGAGGACTTTGTACTTGCTAGGCAGGTGCTTGTGCCACTGAGCTATCTCCCCGGCCTCTGAACTTGAGTCTGGACCAGCTCATGGAATTCTTCTAGTTCACATATCTTTGCGAGGAATTGAGGAGTATTATCTTTCTGAACTTTATGAGGCTGAGCAAAGAATTGGTAGTAAACAATGAGTTCACCCTAGGAACTGTATCAGATTATCGAGTGGCCTATGGCATGATAGTACCTGCACTGGACTGCATAGTATACACAACCAGGAAAACACATTTCAGCAGGAGCCTTCAGTACATCTGCAGTGACCACAAGTCAGGCTGAGGATGGGCCTTTAGCCTGGTGAAGCAGGGAGCTGAGAGAACCTCATGTCTTTCCAATGACCATGGCTACAGGGGACCACCGCTGCCTATGCTCTAGTCCACCCCAACAGGATTATGATCCTTAAGTGAGGTCACTTCCGTAGGAAATGTCAAGGCAGTGTTTGAGTGGGGCATGGTGTGGCGTATGTATAATGCCAGCACTCTGGGAGGCTGCAGCAGCAGTTTGAGCTCAGCCTGAGCAATTTAACGACTTAGCAGGAACCTATCTCAAAACAGATTTAAGAAGGACTGGGGATATAACTCAATGTGATGGCTCTGGTTCAATCCCCAGAACAAAGAAAAAAAAAAGATGGTGTTTTATTGTTTTTACCTTTATTTTCCCTTTAAAATTTCATTTTATCTTTCTAATACCTTTTTATGGGTAGCAATTATTCAAAAATGCCAAAACAACTGTCATTTTCATATCGGAAAGTCTAAGTGGGTACATATCTGCCTGGATGAAATGCTTAGCTCAGCTCACAGTGCTCCATTCTGGAGACCTTCCTAGCTGGAAAGCCGCAGGCCTTCCCCACCGCGTTCCTCCTGCCCAGGTTCTGAGAGCGCCAAAGTGCCTGGGCTCCTTAGGTACATACTATATTGTGTGCTGCTTCTCTGTCCTTCCAGTGTTCCTCCTGAGTGTTTCATCCTCCCTTGTTCTTCATCTGCAAATTCCTACTTAGCCCTTTGCCTGACCTTATGTGTTACTTTGTCTAAGCCTTCAGCTTTGACACCCTGGCTATCTCTTGGCCATCGCTCTGAGACTGCTATGAGTAATGGGTTTCCACCCTGACAGGGACCGTGTCTCATTCACTTGTGCATCTGCGTTGCCAGTCCCATGCACAGAGAGGCATTCAGGAAAGGTTCTTTAAAGCAAATTGAAAGGAAGGTGGGCAGAGAGGGAGGTTACCAATCTCACTTTGCGGCTTGAGGAAACAGGCTGGAGAGGCTGGAGGGCGTGATCACAGCCATCCTGGGAGAGCTGTGGTGGGGCATCTAACCCACCTGACAACCCATCTGGACAATTTCAGAGGTGATTTCAAAGCACTCTGAACGCACAGAACTCATCCATCTCAGCTCACAGACAACACTTTAGGTTCAAAATATTTCTGATTTGTAACCGATCTTTGTAAACTTGTAAGCTTTTGGTGTTTTAAAATTTACTGTATTTTTTTACAGTTATCAGATGACCTATTTTTTATTGGTGGTTTATTCTTCCTGTAACAATTCTTATTCATTTTCAAGTTAAATAAGATCTGACTTTTATGCCCAAAGAAACCTAGATTTTAATCTCCTAACTAGAGCTGGATTTTGATGTGAGTTTAGGTTTGACTCATGTCTTTGATTAAAGGCTTATCTTCTTCTAAGTAACATGTCTTAATAATTACTCTCTCCCTTTCCGGACCTTCTAAATTTAGATAAATGAGCTCAATTATCACTTCTAGAATGTTCAGTATCTACCGTGGTCCTAGAATTTGGTCTCTACAAGATGTTATTTTCTTCCCATGGGATCACTTAAATTTTGCGTTTTCCCAGTTGGTGCCCTTGCTAGAAGGAAGGAGGGCTGTGGGTGTGCCCCGCTGGCTGTTTGCTTCCTGGAACACACAAGAATGGGCATTCCACCTCGTGCATGTGAGCTACAGAGGCCTCCCTGGCTACGGGCAGAAGAATGTCCTATGAAAGACAGCTGGCCATGAAGAAGCCTAAGTAAGACCACTGTGTCTTGGTAAGGTAAGGGAGAAGAACCTGTGAAATGTGCTGTAATGATGTGAAACCTGAAAGGGGAGATTTTTTTCAATTCCTTTTCCTCTTTGTCATTTCTAGAGAGGACCTCAAAGCCATGGTGGGAGAAACAGAGTATCCTTATACCATTGCAGTATGTATCTATTTGTTTATTTATTACTTACAGGTAAACCATTATACATTGTAACTGAAACCAGCAATGATAGACATGTGATTTTCTTACATCAGCCAGCCTTCTCATGTCCTTCCTCTGAATTCTCTGAAGTTACTGGGGAGGACTCTGAATGGTGCTTCCTGTTACAGTTCATCAGTGAGAGCCAAGTGCCATGTATTTATTAAGTACCCATTGGGGACAAGGCTCTGAGCCGCATTGTGCATATGGACAGGAAGATGTCCCTGCAGTCCTGGGGGTGGGGTGGGGTAGGGTGAGAAGGTCTGCTGCAGCAGGCAGGGGCAGGCGCACTATGTATAACAAGGCCTCAGAACTTGGGTGAACCATGTAAGAACTGCTTGTGATACTGTGAGACCCAGGGGTAGAAGGAACCAGGAGGCTCCTTTGCTCAGGTTTCAGCTTGCCTCTCTTCAATGAGTTTCAGAGCCGGTCAACCCTAAGTGCGTACTTGTCCTGCTTCCCAGGTGTTTCCTCCAAAACAAGAGCCTGTAACCACTTTGGGCAGGCCAATCAGCAAAAGATATAAATCTCCAGTCCAAGTCCTATTGATGTTCTGAGAATGTTCAGACCTGCTTGATCCCTGGCTCATGAGGCCTAGGATAAACAGATTTAGAAGAGGAGTGACCGTTTACTCAATTAAAATAGAGTCACCGGTGTGGCATAGAGGCTATAAACACTGTGGGGCAATTAAAGTGTAAGCATAGACCGGTTATGCTCACAGAAGCACTCCTGGGGTGAGCTCCTTGGGCTGGTCCCCACTTTAGAAAGTTTCTTAATGCTATTGACCCGTATATAAAGTATTTGTGTGAGTGTTCTCTTCTGAGAAACCTGTGATTTCCATCAAATTGCGGACAAGGTAGGGAGCATGGAGTCCGGGGTATTTTTGATGATATTCTCTGGCACTTCTCTGTGCCAGTTGGGGCAGGGGAGTCACTTGGGCTCTCTTTTAACCTACGATAGGATAAAATATCAGCACCTTCCTACCTAGAAAATGCACTTGGTGTTGTGAAGTGAAAACAAACAAACACGTGTAAATGATGTGGTTTGCAAACCATATACTGCTATATAAATGCGACATAAATGTGGTCCTTGTCCCTCCCTCCTTCCCCTTACTTCTCCCAGTCCCTTTCCTCTCTCCCAAGATCCCCACCCCCAACCTTGCTAGTTGTTAATTATCCTTCAAGGTCTGGCACAAAGAGCACTTCCAAAGCCTTCCCCTGGCTGCCAGGCCTGCTCTCTTGGGGTCAGTCCTCTTCTCTGTGTCTCTATCATCCTCTCAGCTGACCTCTGTTCGCAGAGGATCTCCCCAGTGCAATCATTTACTCACTGACCCTGGCCATTCACTGCAGACTGCGCAATTCCTGAGCACATGCACGGCAACTTTGTTGTTTTCTCTGCCAGTCATAGTGTAGCTTTAGAATAATTTTATTCAATCGATAAAATGTTAGTTAATTTATTTTTAAATTGTGCTTTAATGAGCTAACTCCTGTTCATTTTTATCTATTCATCAAAGGCTGACTTAGTTCCTTTTACTATGTGTAAATGAAAGTGATAAAATGGAATCCTTTAAAAGCATCTTACTACTGTCTATTAGGTTGGCCTTCCAGTAAATTAGTCTGAATTAATGAGGGTTCATCTCCCTGGATCGGGAAGCAGAGAATAAGGCAATTGTGTGCTGTGTTGTCAACCAGGCATCATGACCAGACACGGTGACTGCACTCCTAACTCAGAGCCTCCCAGACCTCTCCAGCATCCTACCCAGGGCACATGCTCATCAGCTGGAGAGACAGGTCTGGGGCCTCTTGAGCATAGCACATTGCTAAGGCAGCGGCCGGCCCCAGCTCTCTCTTGGCTCTTTCAAAGGTATTGTCATCTTCTAATCCTCCTCCAGCTTTCTCTTTCTTGTTTGATGGCAGTAGCCAAGGGGTGTGTCCTCTGGGGCTCCTCTTCCTGGCTTTTCCTATTTTGCCTCCTGTTCCCATTCTAGGAAGTGTGCATATATTCTGTGCTCTCTGCTTTATTTGTGTTACTAGGTGGGAAAGAAGAATTATATGCTTCCCATTGGCTCCAACACAGCCAGTACTAGACAGTGTGTAGACTGATGTAATGTTACCAAGGAGGAAGTTGTTAAAAGGACAAGGCTAATTTTCTAATTCACACCTGGAAAGCAAATCCTATGGTGCCTGCACAGATCTTTAATAAAATAACATTGTTTAAGAAGTTTCTAGGGCCAGGGAGATAGCTCAGTGGCACAGGGCCTGCCTGGCAAGTGCAAGGTCCTGAGTTCAATTCCTGATACCAAAAAAAAAAAGAAGTTTCCAGCAAATTCATCACTAATTAATTTTTTTTATTTTAAAGAGAAAAAAATAATAAAATAACAGTAATGAAGACAAAAACAAAACAATACAAAAGCAAAAATGATACAGGATTTCAAAACAAGATGATGGGAATTAACAATGGTTATATTACATATTGTTGTCTTCAACAAAGTTGCTCAGATTATCAGATGTAAGAATGCAAGATTGATCAAACAATCAAAGATAATAACAAGTAATAAAAAATTAGAAACAATACAGAGCTTCATTAAACAAGATAGTGGGAATTCAACAATAGTTGTTATATTGCATATTGTCTTCAGATTAGTTGTTCTGATTGCCAGATATAGCATGCAAAACTGGTCAAGAAAAAAACCTTAAGCATCAACTGTTCCTTTCAATAGACCAATAGACATCAGCAATACACTTATCCCAGCTATCCTTGTGTGTGTGTGTGTGTGTGTGTGTATAATATATACATGTAATTTTAAAGAGGAAATAACAAAAACAAAATAACAAAAACAAAGGCATAAACAAAACAACATAAAAACCAATACAATGATACAGAATTTTAAAACAAGGTGATAGGAAATTAACAATGGTTGTTATATTACATATTTTATCTTCAAAGTGGTTACTCAGAAAACCAGATATAGGCATGTAAGATTGATCAAACAATTACATATTAACTGTTCCCTTCAATAAACTAATAGAAATTAGTAGTACAATTATCTTAGCAATCTTGCGTATATATATATATTGTTTTCCCTTCCTTCTTTCTTTTCTTTTCTCTTTTCCCTCATCCCAGTTGTTCTTTCCTATTTGAGCAGTTTCTTTCCCTTTCACAGTATCTATTGTACTTTTCAGATTGTATTTACTCCTTCAAGCTCTTATACTAGGAAGGCAATATGATGTTTACACATGTGAGTCTGATTTATTTCACTTGTGAGTATAGTCTCTAGTTGCATCCATTTACCTACAAAGCCTCTATTTTACCTTTCTTTATAGCTGAGTAATACTCCACTGTATAAAAATACCACATCTTTTTTATCCATTCCTCAGTTAATGGGCATTTGGGTTGTTTCCAAGATTTAGCTATTACAAATTGTGCTGCTATAAACATGGGTGCACATATATCCCTGTGGTATGATGTTCTCAGTTCTTCTGGAAAAGTATCCAGAAGGAGGACAGCTGGGTTGAATGGGACCTCTAATCCTAGTTTACTGAGGAATAGCCAGACTGATTTCCACAGTGGTTGCACCAGTCTACACTCCCACCAGCAGTAGAGAAGTGTTTCTTTTTCTGCACAGCCCCTCCACCATTTGGTTGATTTCTTGATGAT
This sequence comes from Chinchilla lanigera, assembly GCF_000276665.1. Lineage (NCBI taxonomy): Eukaryota > Metazoa > Chordata > Mammalia > Rodentia > Chinchillidae > Chinchilla > Chinchilla lanigera. Next base: position 2,991,776 of record NW_004955501.1, read on the forward strand.
AGCCATTCTTTCTGGGGTGAGATGGAATCTCAGTGTTGTTTTAATTTGCATTTCTCAAATGACTAATGATTTTGAACATTTTTTCATGTGTTTATTTACTATTAGTATTTCTTTATCTAAGAAGTGTGTATTCATCTCAGATGCCCATTTTTGGATTAGGGCTTTGAATTTTGGGGGCCTGATTTTTAAAAATTCTTTGTATGTTCTAGATAGAAGTCCTTTGTCTGAGGGGCAGTTGGCTAAAATTTTTTCCCAATTCATGGGTTTTCTTTTTACTCTATTGGTGATTTCTTTTGATGTGCATGGTGAAAGACAGGGGTCGAGTTTTAGTCTTTGGCATGTGGAAAGCTGAAATTGGGTTATTCAGGATTTTTATATCTTCTTGATTCAGCTTTAGTAATTCATGTGTATCTAGGAATCTGTCCATTTCTTCTGTGTTTTCCATCCTATGAGAGTAAAGATTTTCAAAGTAGGTATCGGTGATCTTCTGAATTTCTACAGGATTTTAGTGATTTCACCCTTTTCATTCCTTATTGCATGGATTTGAGTTTTTTCCTTCCTTTTTTGATAAGGTTGAATAAGGTTTATCAATTTTATTTATTCTTTCAAAGAACCAACTTTTTGATTCATTAATTCTTTGTATTGTTTTCTTAGTCTAAATTGCATTAATTTCTGCTCTGTTCTTTATAATTTCCTGCCTTCTTTGGTCTTTGGGCTTGACTTGCTCTTCTTTTTCTAGCAGCTTGAGGTGCAGCATAAGATTGTGTAGTTGTGTTTGTTCTGTTTTCCTGATCTGGAAATTCACTGCTATGAATTTCCCTCTGAGGACTGGTTTCATTGCATCTCACAGGTTGTGGAAGTTTGTATCCGCATTTTTGTTTGACTGTAAATATTTTTAATTCTCTTCTTTACTTTTGTCTGTGACCCATTGGTTGTTCAGGAGGATGTTTAATTTCCATGTGTTTATGGAGTTTTTGTGATTTCTTTTTTCATTAATTTCCGATTTCATTGCCCTATGGTCTGATAATATGCAAGGGATAATTTCAATTTCTTTGCATTTGCTTGAGCATGTTCTGTGTGCTTGTATATGGTCTATTTTAGAGAATGTCCATGTGCAGCTGAGAAGAATACGTATCCTGATGTTGTGGGGTGGAACGCTGTGTAAAGGTCTACTATGTCCATTTGTTCACACATTTGGTTTAGTTCTGTTATTTGTTTGCTGAGTTTTGGCCCAGTAGATCTATCTTTCTGTGACAATGGGGTGTTAAAATCTCTTGTTTTAATTGTATTATTGCTAATTTTATTTTTTTTTGCCTGTTAAAATTTTCCTTCTATAGTTGGGTGCTCCTACATTTGGTGAATATATATTCATGATTGTTATCTCTTCCTTTTGCAGTTTTCCCCTAAGGAGTATGTAGGGATCTTCTTTATTTCTTTTGATCATTATTGGTTTGAAGTTTGCATTGTCTGCAAACAGAATAGCTACTCCTACTTTTTCTTGGTTCCTGTTGCATGGAGTATTGGTTTCCATCCTTTGACTTACAGTCTATGATTTTCTTTTTGAGTTAAATGCATTTATTGTATACAGCATATTGTTGGATTTTGTTTCTTAATCTACCCTGCTGGTCTGTTTCTTTGATTAGTGAATTTAGGCCATTTACATTAATGGTTAGTACTGATGTGTAGTGAGTTATCTTTGTCATGTTATTTTCCCGCTGTTGGTTCTGTACTTTCCCCTTCTGTTTAATTGCTTACCTTTCTTGGTAGTTCTTTTCTATTGCTAGTCTTGATATTGTGGTCATTTTTATCTCTTTGTAGAATATCTTTCAATACTCTTTTCAGTGTTGGTTTGGTGATTATGAATTTCTTCAGTAGATTCTTGTCATGGAAGTAACATTTCTCCATCAGTTTTGAAAGATAGTTTTGTAGGTTACATCAGTCTGAGTTGGAAGTTGTTTTCTTTCAGGACCTGAAATACTTCACTCCAAGCTCTTCTTGACTTGATGGTTTGTATTGAAAAATCTGCTGATGGATTTTTCTTCTGTGATTCTGTGATTCTGATGGGTTTTTCTTTGTAGGTGATCTGTTTCTTTTCCCTTACAGCTGTTAATATTCTGTTCTTTTGTTGAATGTCTGGGATCTTGATTATTATGTGTCTGATTGTAGATTTATTTTGTTTATTGCTAATCAGAGTTCTATATGCCTCACTAACCTGTGTGTCAGGTTCTTCTCCCATGCTTGGGATATTTTCTGCTATTACCTCTGCAGATGATCTTTTTATGTCATTCACATTGCCTCCTGCTCTTTCTTCGACACCTATCAGTCTTATATTGTTTTCTTTCCCTTGCCTTGCAGCTGTTGAATTGTTATTTGCTGGGTCCTTGTTATTTTAAAGAAATCTTTCCTTTCATGATCATGAGCTTCAATGCTGTCTTCAAGGTCTGAAAGTCTAACTTCAGTTTTGTTCAAGTGGTTTTTCCAGCTTTCAATGGAATTTTTAATTTCCTGAATATCTCTTTGAATCTGTTTCATGCATTCTAATTCTTTCCTATACTGTTCATTCAAGGTTTCCATCATATTTCTGTGTTTCTCTCTTTTTAAAAATCTGTCTTCTTTTGATATGCTGAGCAATTCTTTCATTATGGTTGCCCTTTCTTTTTTACCTGAGCAATTATTTCTGATCTGATTTCCCCTATAGCCTAATGTAGTTGGTTCTTTACTTTACTTTGCTATCATTTCAGAAATTTCAGGTTGTGACTTCCATGTTCTTCCATGTTGATGTTTCCTGGACTTGTTCTGGGTTGGGTGGAGGGCTGAGATTGCCTTTTGCTCTTTCTTTTTGTCATTTTCAAACTTCCCTAGTTTCCCTGGGATTCAGGGTTATTCCTGTAATGGCAGTGGGAGGCAGAGTATGGGGTTTTGGGCTCCCAGAAAGCAAACCGGGACTTCTTGGAATTCAGGGTCCTTCCCATATTGGTGGTAGGGTGTGGAGCCAGAGATCCAGGCTCCCACCAGCTTGACAACGCTTTCAGGTCCGAGGCACCTTCCCGTGATGGTGGTAGGTGGCAGAACCAGGTGTTCCAGCTCTCTCAGTTAGCTCACTGAGGCTTTCTGGGTGTGAGGGACCTTCTTGTGATGGCAGCAGGGGGCACTAATTGATTTTTGAACTGTGGAAAAAGATAATATACAGAGATGAGATATCTAGCCTGCTCATTTCCCCTACAAGATTTTGATCTCCTTAGTTCCCTTTTCTACAGAAAATTAATAGTAGTCTCCTGAATTGGCATTGCAGACAGTAAGGTCCACAGAAAAGCCCACATTTGGATGGGATATTTTTTTTTCTGCTTTCAGTTTGGCCCTAATGTGAGTTCTTGGGGAAAGTCAAGGGTTTTCATGATAAAGTTGGAAAATTTATTGTTTTAAATAAATAAAAAGGCAGTGAGTGGGAGAAATGGACTTAGGCAGAAAATTGAATATCCTTGGCATGTAGTGGCATGTAGTGGTGACATATGATTGTAGCCCACCTTTTATTTCCAGAGGATCCCTTACCTTCCCCATTTCTGTCTGTACACACACACACACACACACACACACACACACACACATACACACACACACACATTCATTGGTAGAGACCACTGACCTATTTTTAAATAAATCATAAATAAAAGGACTTTAAGTTAAAAATATAAAAAATTGGTCAGAAATGAAAACCTAACTAAAAACTTAGTGTTAGCTGTGCAAATCTAGCTCCATGATATTTGTCCTGACCCTCACCCAGGCTGCAAAGTACTCATCTGGAGAATTACTGCAGATGCTTATATCTGGATTCACTAGAGGAGCAGATTTAACAAAAAAAATGTATATTACACATATTTAAATAAATTTTGTATTATATATCATATATAATTTAAATAAGTAGGCTTACAATGGCTGCCTGTGGAATCAGGGATAACAGAATGCTAAATGGCCATCTGAGTGCTGGAGAGTAGGAGAGTCCAGTTGAAAATTCAAGGCCTGGAACTCACTGTAGAATCTGGTGCAAGTCTGTGTTGGAAGGCTAAAGAGACTTTACTAGGAGCCTAAAGCAACTGAGATGAATGTCCAAAGGCAATGTTGAAGATAGAGCTGCTCTGAAGAAGCAAAAGTAAAGACTTTCTTCTTTCTTCCCTTTTTATTCCATTTAGGCTGCAAGCATATTGGTTGGCACCACCCACAGCTGGGATGGGTCTTCCCTCCTCAGCTTGCTGCCTACAGGTCAATCATCCACAGACACACCCAGCTCTGTTCCATTAATCTGCTAGGCATTTCTTAGTCTGTTAAAGTTCAAATCACAACTGTTACAATGCTGCTTCTATCGTTTGGGTTCCTAAATCAGCCAGAGATGTTCTTCTTGTCTTCTTTCTTACCTTGCAGCTATCTGCAAATTGAACAGAATTCTGAGAATAGGCAGGGTCTCAGAACTCAGAACAAGGTCTCAGAACTTGATTTAAAGGGCCTTATTCCAAGTCTGCCTTGCAGTTGCATTAGGGTGGATTGACTGAATTTGGCCTCCCAAATCCAATAGCAGTCATTGCCAGGCCCTCTACTGCATGCTGGTGATACATCAGGACCTCTTTTACAGAGCTCACAGTTAGTGAGATGGAAGTACTGTGGGATGATGAGGTTAACATGCTGTAAAATCTCGGAGGGCAGGTACCTCCTTCAGCCTTGGGGTGCCGAGGGAAAACTTCTTGAGGAAAGCTATCTGGGCTGAGCCTGGAATGAGGGATGGTTATATCCATTCTAATTCTTCCTCCAGTGAGCCTCCTATAGCACCCATGGCTTCCATTCTGAACTTTGATATGACACAGTCCTTTTCATAATATCATAAGTATTTTTTACAGGAGTTTTCTGTCCTACTTGTCAACTGATATTTAACTCAGCTCTATCCTTATTCCTCTTAAAACTCATCCTGGTTCTTAGGGTGTCTGCTGGACTAGCTCTTATCGTGGTGCTGGTGATAACAACAGTTCCAAAGTTTACTCTTAAGTTACTATTTCCATTTTAAAATTTCCTAAAAATAAAATTCAGAGAGAAAAAAAAATAAAATTTCCTAAAGAGATTTAATTCCTAAAGACATACAAGGACATAAGGACTTCAGACTCAGGGGCAGCTGGATGGTGTGGGCACTTCTTTGAGTTTTTGAATCAAGTTTAAAGAACCACTAATTCTAGTGAGTAGAAGACTAATTTTTCTGGGGGACTTAGAGGTTGGGATATCTCCTCAAGAGCCTGGATAAGGTGTGTGGGTTGGGATGGGAAACCCCATCTGGCCCATCAAGCCAGTGTGGAGGTCTTGTTGTGCCAAAGTTATGTTGACAGGGTTAGAAGCACTAGATTCAAGGTGTGACCACTGTGGCCATGTCTTATCCCCTATGTACAGCCTCTGCCTTTGCTAGCTGCAAGAGTTGAAAACAAACTCTGAGAGTTCCTGTGCTCCAACACTTCTGGGAATTGCATTTTGTATGTTAATGCATGCCTCTTTTTCAGAGTAACATAAGGAAATGCACTAGCAATAGCCCTTCTGAGGAAGCACAATTTTTTTTTGAAGCACTATTTATCAAGGCTGTATCTATGCCTGTTTACTTAGTTTGTGAAATAATATTAATAGCTATGATGTTAATAACACCTTAAAATTTTGTGGGGCATTTCCAATTTATTTCTTGTCTTACCCAGGATCACACTGAATTGCCAAGTCACCTCTAAAGGTGGCATATATTAAGCACTTATTGCAGGCATTTCAGATTAGTACCTCGTTTAACCTCTCCACAGTTCTGTGAGGCACATACATTGATTCTTGTTTCAGCATTTAAGATAAGGAATCTGAGGCTCAGAGAAAGAAAGTATCTACCATGACATGCAGCTAAGTCTCTGGAGTGGAGTTTCATTCCATGTTAATGTTGCACCTATTGGATTTTCTTTAAGGCCCTATTATTCCACTTATTTTGGGGCTGATGTGAACTTTTGCTATGCAGTGGTAAAAGGGTGGAGTGGGTGCTGTGCTTTTAGTTCTGAACAGCCCGTGGTGTGGGGTCACTGCAAAGTTTCTTAGATTTTGACCACAAGGTTAGCAGAGTTGGATGGAGTTGGGTGGACATCAAATACTCTTTACTGGGGCAGATAGCTAAGGGTCTGAACAGAGGCTACAGCTTGGAGAGAGAAAATGAAAAGAGGTGACCTGGTGGAGGCAGGGGTTGGACCTTTAGAGCAATTGAAGAAAGGTTTGAATAATTGAGAGGTTGACTTCAGAGGCAGCTAAAGTTCCAAGGAGTCATAAAGAAGAGAGAACAAAAGAATTGTATTTAAAAGATTATGTGCTTATACAGTACATATCAATGGGGAACTATGTAATGTTTGAAACATGTATATATTACATGATGTTCAAGTCAGGTTAAACATTTTATCTCCCCACACTTTCACTATTCATTTTTCATGGTTAAGTGGTACTCTATTTTATATATGTGCCACATTTTCTTTATTCATATACCAGTTGATAGACTCTTAGGTTGCTTTCACTTTTGGCCATTGCACATGGTCCTGTAATGAACATAGGAGTACAGATGTCTCTTCAGCATGCTGATTTTATTTCCTCTGGATGTTTACCCAGGAGTGAGATTGGCATGTTGTATTGTAGTTCTACCCTTAATCTTTTCATAAACTTCCATACCATTTTCCACAATTTACAGTGTGTTAATTCACATTTCCACCAACAGTGTGCAAGTGTTTGTTTTTATTTCATATCCTTGCCAATACTTGTTATCTTGTCTTTATGATAATATCAGTTTGTACTGAGGTCAGAGGCTATTTCAGTTTCAATTGCACTTCCATGATGACTAATGATGTTGAGTGACTTTTCATGTATCTGTTGGTATTCTTCTGGGAGAAATATCTATTTACATACATTGCCTATTTTTTTATTTTAAAGAAAAAACCCCCCAAATTTCAGAACAGATAATAGTAGGGTATTAACAATGGTTAATATATTACATATTGTTATCTTTAAATTCGTTGCTCAGAGTACAAGATATTGATATTTAATTGTCCAAACAATATTAGCAAAACCGTCCTTTTCAATGAACTAAGAGAAATTAGTAGAATATCTCAGCTATTATATATATGTATATGTATATTTTGTGTATATACATATAAAATATAATTTTTTTGCTTTTCCTTTCCTTCTTTTCTCCATTCCATTCCTTCTTTTCCTTTCTTTCTTTTCTGCATCCCAGTTTCTCTTTCCTTTTGAAGTTTCTTCCCATTTTCCAATATACGTTATACATTTTACATCTTATTTACTCTTTCAGCTTCTCACATTAGTGAGGCAACACGATGTTTATGCATGTATCTGGTTTATTTCACTTATGAGTACAGTCTCAAGTTGCATCCATTTACCTATAAAAGTCTCCAATTTATCTTTTTTTATGGCGGAGCAGTATTTCTATGTATAAAAATACCAAATCTTTTTTATCCATTCCTCGGTCCATAGGCATTTGAGTTATTTCCAAGACCTAGCTCTTACAAATTGTGCTGCTATAATGCGTGCACATATATCATTGTCTTATGATGTTTTTAATTCTTCTGGGAAGAAGAGGAATAGTTGAATTAAATGAGACCTCCAGTCCTCATTTTTTGAGGAATCTCCACACTGATTTCCACAGAGTTTGTACCAGTCTACTCTTCCATCAACAGTGGAGAAGGATTCTTTTTCCCCACAGCCCCTCCAGCATTTGTTATTGGTTGACTTCTTGATAATAACCATTCTTTCCATCGTGAGATGGAATCTTAGTGTTGTTTCAATTTGCATCTCTCAAATGACCAGTGATGTTGAACATTTTTTCATATATTTATTTGCTATTTGTATTTCTTCATCTGAGAAGTATGTATTTCAGATGCCCATTTTTTAATTAAAAATTTTTTAATTTTAAAAATTAAAAAAACTGATGAAACAACAATGATGACAAAAGCAAAACAACACAAAAACAACAAAAATAATACATGACCTCAAAACACAATGATAGGAATTTACAGTGGTTGCTACATTACGTACTATTATCCTCAATGAAGTTGCTCAGTCCACCAGACATAAGAATGTAAGATTGATCAAACAATCAAAGACAATAACAACTAATAAAAAAATACATTGGAAATGATGCATTGGAAATGATGATCACCATACAAGATGGTAGGAGCTTAGCAATGGTTCTTATACTGCATATTGTTGTTTTCAGATTAATCTTTCTGGTTACCAAATCAAGCCAGATGCCCATTTTTGGATTGAGCCTTTTAATTTGGGAGGTCTGATTCTTTTTTTTTTTAGTTCTTAGTATATTCTTGATAGTAATCCTTTGTCTGAGGAACAGCTGACAAACATTTTTTCCCATATTATGGGTTGTCTTCACTCTGTTGGTGGTTTCTTTTACTGTGCAAAAGCTTTTTAATAAGATGAGATCCAAGTTGCTGATTCTTTGTGATAGTTTCTGGGCTATCAGGGTTTTATCCGTAAAGTCTTTGCCTACCCAATGCCTTCAAGAGTTTTACCTATTGTATCTTCCAATAGATTCAATATTTCTATTTTAATATTTAGATCTTTGATCCATTTCAAATTTAGTTTAGTGCATGTGAAAGATATGGATCCAATTTAATCTTTGGCATATGCAGAGCCAGTTTTCCCAGCACTGTTTATTAAAGAGGCTATCTTTCTTCTAGAGAATGTGTTTGGCACCTTTGTCAAAGATAAGGTGGCAAAGTATGTCTGGAGTTGTTTCTTTATCTTCTAATCTGTTGCACTGACTTTTTAATCTATTTTTTTTGCCAGTACCATGCTGTTTTTATCACCATAGCTTTATAGTATAATTTCAAGTCAGGGATTGTGATGCTCCCTGCCTTGCCTTTGTTGCCCAGAATTGCCTTTGCTATTCTAGATCTCTTCTGGTTCCAAATGAATTTTTGGATTGTTTTCTCTAATTCTGTGAGATATACTATTGGAATTTTAATCAGAATTGCATTAAATGTGTATTACAATTTTGGAAGTATGACCATTTTCACTATATTCATTCTTCCTACCCAAAAGCAAGTGATGTCTTTGCATTTTCTGATATCTACTTCAATCTCCTTTTCAGAGTTCTGTAGTTTTCAATGTAGATGTCTTTTATATCCTTTGTCAGATTGATTCCTAGGTATTTCATTTTTTGGATGTTATTGTGAAAGGTGTTATTTCCCTAATTTTTCTCTCAGTGAGTTTGTTATTCCTATATAAGAATGACATTGATGTTTGAGTCTTGACTTTGTATCCAGCTATGCTACTGAATTTACTTCTTAAATTTAGCAGTTTTTTAAAGTGGAGTTTTTGTGGTCTTCTACGTAGACTATCATATCATCTGCAAATAATGATAATTTAACTTCTTTCTTTCCTATCCTTATTCATTTTACTTTCTCTTGTCCAATTGCTCTGGTTAAATCTTCCCGAACTATTTTGACAAGAGTGGAGAAAGTGAACATTCTTGTCTTGTTCCAGATTTTGGAGAGAAATCTTTCAATTTCTGTCCACAGTATGATGTTGGCTATTGGTTTGTCATATACGGCTTTTGTCAGATTGAGATAAAAACAATCCATTCCAATTTTCTGTAGGCTTTTTTTTTTTTTTTATCATGGATGGGTGGTAGACTTTGTCAAAAGCTTTTTCTGCATCCATTGAGATGATCATATGATTTTTGTCCTTGGCTCTGTTAATATGGTATTTTGAACCACCCCTGAATTCCTGGGATGAATCCCACTTGCTCATGGTTGAAGGGAGTGGCTGAAGCTGGAAATCAGTCACACATGTGGGGCTAAGACAAAGCCAGCCAAAGAACAAGGAGAGCTCCTCAAGCCATGTAAACAAGGCATTCCAGCTTGCACACAGGTTGCTAGGCAGAGAGGTTGAAATTGACATCAACCTCCTGAGTGTATAAATAAATGATCTACAATCCTCCAGCAATTTCTTTCCTCTCATCCAGAGAGGGGGCTCCATCTGACTTCAGCTTTCATCTCTCATCTATATTTCTTTATCCTCTCACTATTTTTCCCTGGGTACATCAATAGTCATGCTGGTTCAAGGAACATGGTGTATAATCTTCTTGATGATTTGCTGTACTCTATTTGTCAGTATCCTATTGAGGATTTTTGCATCTGTGTTCATTAGGGAGATTGGCTTGTAATTGGTACCTTCTCTGGTTTTGGTATCAGGGTAATGTTTGCTTCCAGGAATGAATGTGGGGGTATTGCTTCCCTTTCAATTTCATCAGGGTTTGAGAAGTAGTGGTGTTAGGTCTTCTCTAAATTTCTGGTAGAATTAAGCAGTGAATCCATGCAGGCCTGGGCTTTTCTTTGTTGGTAGGTTTTTAATTACATTTTCAATTTCATTGATTGATATTAGTTTATTTAGAACTTTTCTATCCTCCTGATTCAGCTTGGTAATTCATATGTATCTAAGAAGTTGTCAATTTCTTCTGCATTTTTTCATCTTATTAGAATACAAGTTCTCAAAGTAGATATAGATGATCTTCTAGATTTCTACTGGGTCGGTTGTGATTTTACCCTTTTTGTTCCTAATTGCATGGATTTGAGTCTTTTCTTTCCCTTTTTTTGATAAGGTTGGAGAAGGGTTTGTCAATTTTATTTAATCTTTCAAAGAACCAATTCTTCAATTCATTTATTCTTTGTATTTTTTTTAAGTCTCCAATGCATTAATTTCTGCTCTGATTTTTATAATTTCCTCCCTCATATGAGCTTTTGACTAGGCCTACTCTTCTTTTTCTAGAAGTTTGAGGTTCACCATTAAGTTGTTTGTGCTTGCTCTGTTTTCCTGATATGGGTATTCACTGCTATAAATTTCCCTCTAAGGACTGCTTTCATCATGTCTCATAACTTCCAGTATGTTGTACTGTCATTATTATTTAATTGTGGAAACTGTCTAATTTCTTCTTCAATTTCATCTGTGACCCACTGGTGGTTCAGGAGGGTGCTATTTAATTTCCATGTGTTTATGGTGTTCTTGTGGTTTTTTTTGCTATTGATTTCCAATTTCATTGCGCTATGGTCTGAAAATATGCATAGGATAATTTCAGTTCCTTTGAAGTTTGTGATTTGGTGGGAAAACTGCTTTTAAAGAGCTTTTGTGATTAAATTAGAATGACCTGATTAATCTATTTTAAGGTGGACTAAATAGCATATACAATGTAGCACAATAATTGTGGGGAGAAAGTCCATCATATTCACTGTCTTTGGGATTATGCAGGGTGTGCCCATTTGTGCATGTGTGTGTTCATATGTGTGCATGTGTGTGTGCAAACTTGTTGAGAATGTCACAGACTCATGCTGTGATAGGTACTAAGTACAGAGGTATACAGAAAGAATCATGGGAACACAGGGGGTGGTACTGAGTTTAGTTTTGGAGGTGCAGAAGTCTGGAGGTATCATCTGGAGGAGTGTGTTTGGAGGGGTGTCAACACTTTTTCAGTGCCCAAGGGCTCAGGCCTACAAAGTGAATATTAGCTAGTGGGCCTGTCCAGCCTGAAGGAATGACTTCCAAAAGGCTGTAAGTCTGAGATAGCATGGTGTATACTTGGTAATTTGGGGTTACCAGTGAGTAAGTACTTTAGAAGAAAGCAAATGGTGAGACACTGACCTACATAGTCTCAGAAGAGTCCATACTAAAATTTCAGGAGAATCAGATCTTTGGGCTCCTGACTACAATGTCTTATTTGGGACAAACCCCAAGAATTTACATTCTTAACAAATTCCCAGGGGCTGCTGCTGCTGCTGCTGCTGCTGCCCCGGAACCACGCCTTTAAAATTGTTCAGATGGATGAACGTAGGGGGCCCAATTCTATGGACTTGATAGGAGACCTGATAGGTTTTTCCAGCGCAGAGAGAAGTAAAACAGAATAAAATGCCTTTATTGTGGATGCGGAGAAAGCCACAGGAAAGAGAAAAAAGTGGCCTCTAAGGATTTTTCCTGGGGTTCAAGGTTAAATAGCCCCAGGCTGGAGGTGGGGTTTAGGAGGTGGACTGCCTGACATAGCAGACCAGGACTGGGTGGGAACCTGGGAAAGGGAACAGGATATTACAAAAGGGAAGTAGGAAGTTGTAATTTGACTTAGCGGAAGAAGGGCTTAGCACATGGCCTCTAGTGGCCAGCACCATATTGGCTGGATGCCATAGTGACTCAGCACCATACCACATGACCTCCGGTGCCATATTAGCTGGGTGCCATAGTAACTCACCAGGAATTACAGTGGGGCAAGAAACCAATCAAGACCATAGTACTAGTTTATCAAGAGATACTGAGGTTCTAGCCAGATTCAGAGCCAGGATACTAAAGTTGGGAATATTTTACAGTAGATGAGATTTGAGAAAAGATTTAAAAAATAGTGCTGGGGGTGAGTGTGAGAGACAGAGCAGTTAGACCCTCTCCTAGGGTCTCTGACAGAGGTAGCAAGAATCTTAGCCAGTGGGTAGGCAGTCCAGTCATTTTACTCCTCTCATAGGCAATGTGAGATCCAGAGAGAGCAAATCAAACCTTCAGGATCATACAAGAGTTGGTATTGGCACTGGGGCATGGGACCCAGATTCTCTGGACCCCACAACACAATATTTGTAGATTAATTTGGAAAATGGGAAAACAAAACCTTAGCAGCTCCTAGCCCTTCCAGAAACTCCTTGTCAGTATCATTACCCCGACTCCCAGCTCCCATGCTTGCTCCTTGGTCCAGCATGTTTCGGGGGTAAAGGCCATTGCAGCCCATGTACGAGAGGAACAGAAAGTCCCTGCCCTGGACACAGACCTGTACAGTGTTCCTGAAAGAGAGGTTAAACTTATCAAAGGTGTTTTAAATCCCCTCACAGATTTCCTTTCAGCCCTGGCTCTTGGTTGCGGTAGAATTTTCATGGCTGAGAGAATCTACCAGTGACAAATTTGCTGAAGCATGGAGACAAGATTGGGAAATTACAGCACGCTTCTGGGATTTCCAAGGGGACAGATACTGAATGCGGACATTCCTTTTCACACTCACAAACACTGGAGTTCACACAAGCAGGATGGAGGTCAGTCTTAATCCCCAAAGGCTCCTTTGTCTCACTGAAGCACTTATTAAATGAATGTGTGTTTCCACTGGCAGCTCAGAGTAATCTAGAAAAGAAACACAATGCGATGTCAGTATTTGTTACTGTCAGAGCCTTCCTCACAGTCCACTCTGCATTTATTGTCTTTTTGGGGCCGATTTTATCCATTTTCTGTGGGCAAAAGCCATTAATCTTCCTCCTGGCTTTGGTGCTGTGCATCTTTGACAGCTAGGGTCCTGGCTTCCTGGGCTCCTGGACAGAGCATCTCCAGGCATCTCAGTGACAGAGCTTTGATTAGAAAGAGTGAAGAGTGAGCCAAGTCTAAAAGCTGGAGGAGGAAGGGTACAGGCATCTGTGGTCTCAGAGGTACTAGGATCGGAGGAAAAGGTCACCCTGTTTTTGAATCATCTACAGTGCATCGTGACACCAAAATACACTTATTCCGATGCAGAGTCACTTGATAAAGAGGCTAATGAAGTGGAAAGATGTCAGCAGAGCTAAGCGGGCCAGGCTCTGGGGGATGCGCCATGATTCAACCTTCTGTTGCCATGGAAACCAGGGAGGCTTGGCTTCTTTCTTTCTCTCCTTCCTTTTGGAAAGTCTCTCCTCTGTAACCTTGACCCTTTCACATTGGCAGCCAGAGATAAGGAATTCCATTTTCCCTTATCTGGTCACGGTTGGCTGGTAGACTCTGCTGGGTCTGTAATGGGGGAAGGGTGCTGGCCCGGGGCTCTGGCGTACCTTAATTCAAATGCATGAAGTGGAGGGTGGGAGGCAATAGAAAAAGAACGGAGTTAATTAAGGTTGATATTACAGAGAAGGTTGTTTTCTGAATAATAAATTCTGTGGGCTTCAAAAACAAGTGCGATTAAAGGAGGGCAAAGAGGAGAGACAATTGAAGGGCAGAGGAGGACCAGTGTGGTCAGAGGGTGTGTTTTGGAGGGGAGGGTGGGGAGGGAGATAGAGGCTGCAAAGAGGCCCTTACTGTACCACTGTACCAGGATCTTGATAGGCAGGATGAACACGGTGCTCGATGGTAGCTTGCACCATAGCTGTCTATGCAAATTCCCTTTGCCTTGAGCAGTGGAATCATTTTTGTCCTTAGCTAATGCAGAAGGGAAAGTTGATCCAGATGGGAGAGTTGGCATTAAGTTTCTAAGAAGGAAAAACATTTTTCTTCAATTTAGGCTTGGAAATATTACTTCTGGGCAGATGCCTTCCCGGTCATATTCCCAGTCAACTAACCATCACAGTTTAGTTTGTGTGCTCTGTACTCTTATGTTCTTTGTACCTTCCAGAAAAAAATATCCTGATCCCTGGTCATTCAAAGCTTGGTGTCCTTTGGGATGGCCATCCATTCTTGCATTACACAGAAGGGTGAGGGTGGTACTAACCTACTTCCTGGCCCACCTGTCAGTAGTAATCATGAGTTAGGATAGGTTCTTAGAAGGAAATACGTCTGTCTCCCTCAACATTTTTGCCAGATACCAATCTTAACCTTTAATTTAAAACCTCAGGGAATGAATATGTACCTTTAAAAGATTATTATTATAAAGGCAAAAATCTTAGGATATGTTCTTCTCATATTATAAGAGTCTTATTTTCTTACAACCAAGTATCAGGATTGTATCCACAGGTGTGCGTGGGATCTGGGAGATCTCTTATTTGGGTCGGCTATCAAGGAGAAAATTCCCGATGGCCAAAGAAGACCCACTCATTCTTAATTACATTATAATTGGTGGTGCTCCTAGGGACTGGATTGAGCTGATGGGGTGAAGGGCTGCAGGGAGCCACATTACCTTACCCAGCTTGTTAAACAATGGTGTAGGGGAACATTGACAGCAAAAGGGGTTTTGCCTAGGTTCACAGAGATTATGGGCAAAAATTTCCTGACTATGATTAACTGATAAACATCTGATCAAATAAATCATGCCACATCTATAAATGGAAAACAATACAGCTATATAAAAGCATGAAGAAATGCTGGCATAACAGAAAACTTTCTAGATTCTCTTATTAAGTAAAAAGAGCAGAGCAATGTGTATATTATATTTCAACTTCTATTAGAAAAAGGAGAAAATTAAGAGTATATCTGCACATATACTGGCATCTCCATAAAACCATTTTGATAAAAATAAAATACAAAATTTAAAAATGATCTATGGAGGGATGGAGTAAGAATTGGATGGAAAGAGAGATTTCATATATTAATTTTTTCAACTTAAGTTTTGAACCATGTATACTTACTAGCTTTGTGAAGAGTAAATGAAATATAAAAGTATAAATGTAAGATTAGAAGATGGAAAATTAGGATATAAAAGCACAGGGAAATCAGCAAAATACTTTTAAACATTGTTTTACCTATATTTGATTGGTGCTTTGGGAATTATCTCTGCTTCTTACTCCCTCCTGTCTTTGCTGACACGGGAGAGAAAAACTGCATATAATGTAAATGGAAAACAGATTTTTAAACGTTTCCTGATTAAATTCTAGTGTGACTGGGGGCACAAAAGTAAATAAATGCCTTCCCTCAAAGCAAGTATAAAGCTGCATAAGACTATCAAGAGCAACCATTTTAGCTACTGGAAATTGATCAAAGGATTTATTCATAAAAACTACTGAACTCTGGTTAAAAATAGTGAACATCTGTGGTGCTACTGCCTGGGGGTTGCTCCTATCCCCTCTCCATCTCTACCAGGGTGGAAGTGATTCTAAGATACAGAAGGCCCTGAAAACCAGTTGCTTTGCCGCCACTTTAAAAATGATCTATGGAGAGATGGAGTACTTGATTTGGAGTACTGTCAATTAAAGTGATCTTGGCAGCGAGCAAATGGGAGGAGCTAATAGCTGCAACAGTCTCAGACTGTGGGCCTTTTGGGGGCATGCAATGAACTAACAGACCATGTAGAAATATAGCAGGAAGTTCTGGGAGAACAACAACAGCAAGCTTGATATATTCTCCAGGTTGGCTGGAATGCTATGCATAACAGCAGACATTGATGTGAACCTATATGTCCTTGGCCCACATATCCCTCACCAATGGAACCTATGTGTCCTCCTTCCAGAGGAGTATATGAGACAGCCCAAGAGGTCCTGGCAGAAAGTAAACTAAGGAAAGCCTGAAAGTGGCCTGAATCTTGAAAGAGTCTTCCTAGCTCGTGCACCAATCCTTCAGCAGAATGGAGACTTTATTGGCTCCTGGTCTTTGAGCACCAACTCTAACTACTCTGGGTGAACACTAAAATATAGAGATGTTAGGGTGATTCCTGGGAAACTAGGTATTAAAAACAAAACACAAAAAACACAAAAAACCAAAAACTTGGGCAGGGTTATCAGTGCCAGACATTGTGGGAGAAACAGGCTTTATGGACTTAGTCCAGGAAAATTACTCAACAAATATGCAACTAAAACCATAATAGCATATTGTTATTTTCAAACTGGTTACTCAGATAAACAAATATAAGCATGTAAGACTGATCAAACAATTAATCATTAACTGTTATGTAATACAACAACCGCTGGTAATTTCCTATCACCTTGTTTGAAATTCTGGATCATTTTTAGTGTTTTCATGTTGTTTTGTTTATGTCTTTGTGTTTATAAATTTGTTTTTATTTTTTTCTCTTTAAAATAAAAAAAAGAGATAGAATCTGATTAAGAATTCAGTCCATACATTAAAAAACCTTCATAATAGCAACAACAATCCTTGGATGGGAGTGGGGAATAGAATTACAGAGCTCTAAAATATCTGGCTAAAATGCTTAGGATAGGCCAGGGATATAACTTAGTGGCACAAGCCCCTGCCTCGTAAGTGCAAAGCCCTGATTTCAATTCCTGGTACCAAAAACAACGTAAAATGCTTAGGATTTAATTAAAAATTATGACACAACAAATAAACAAGAAAGTTTAACTTTTTCTTTAGAAAAGTTAGTCAATAGAAATAGTCTCTGAGTTCTCCTAGATGCTGGATTTAAAAAAGACTTCAAATCAGCTATTAGAAATATGATAAAAATAGCCAAAAGAAATCATATTCAAAGAGGTAACATATTTGTTGAATAACAATTCGGTAACAATCTCAAGAAAATGTAGCAATTATTTTTTAAAAAGGAGGAATTTCTAGAGTTGAAAAATGTATTATTTAAATGAAAACTTCGCTAGCAAGACTAATGGCGTATTTTAAATGACAGAAAAAGGAATTGGGAAATTTGAAAATAAATCAATGGAAAAATATCCAGACCAAAAATATAAAGAGAAAAAAGTTCAAAGAACAATGATTGGAGACTCAGCGACCCATGGGCCACCATCAAGTGTGCTAGCATACATGTACCAGTTTTCTCAGAAAGAGGGGAAATAATGTTCAACCCCTTATTGGGGGTTGAGCTGCAAAAGATTGGTGAAATTTGGTGAAAACCCTTAAACTTTAAAATGTGTTCTAAAAACCCTAAGCAAGATAAACTCAAAGAAATTCACAATTAGACACATCATAGCCCAGCTGTTGAAAATCAGACAATGAGAAAATCACAAAGTACAAAGAGAAAGGCAACTCCCCACGTGAAGGGAAACATCAGTTCTTTGCTGATTTCTCATCAGAAACCATAAATTTCTCAAAGGAGTAAAATGACATTTTCAAAACTTGAAAAATATTTCTAAATCCAACATAGATATTCCAAAAATGAAGAGATGAAATAATTGCTAGAGAGAATTTGTTGTTGCAAGACTTATAAGAAATACTAAAAGACATCCCTTGGGCTGAAAAAAAAACAGGACAGTGGATGGTCTGCTGTTGAATTTACAGGAAAAAATGAAGAGGTATAGAAATGGTAAATGTTTACAAATTAAATACTTTTAAATAATCCATGGTCAAGAAAATAACAAAAATAGAAATTAGAAAGTATTTTGCACTTAATGAAAACAAAACCAGAATGTATCAATGATTTATGGGATGGAAATAAATCAGCACTTACAGAGAAATTTGTAACTTTAGAAGTCGATATTAGAAAGGAAGAAAAGTCTCAAATCAGTCACCTAAGCTTCCACATTACTATACTAGAAAAATCAGAGTAAACTAAACTCAAAGCAAGCAGAAGAGGTAAATAATGAGGAAAGTAGAAATCAATGGGATAGTAAATAGAAGAGCATAGAGAAAAATCAGTGAAATTAAAAACTGGTTCTTTGAAAATATTAACAAAGTTAAAAAATTCTGTATTAGTTTTCTGTTGCTGCTATGACAAGTTACCACAAAGTCAGTGGTCAGAAGGCACCCCATTGCAATTATTTTACCATGCTGGAGATCTCAGGTGTGACCCCGGACTTACAGAGATGACATCAGGGACTTGGCAGAGCAGGTTTTTTTCCTGGAGGCTCAAGGGCAGAATGCTTCCTTGTCTTTTGCAGCTCAAGGGGCTGCCTGCTTTCCCAGGCTCATGGCTGCTTCCTGCATCTTTGAAGCTAGCAACTTTGGGCTAAATCTTTGTCACACTGTCGTCTCTCTGGTTTTCTGTCTGCTACTTCATAGGACTCTGTGGGTTTATTAGGATAATCCTGGATGATTTCTCCATTTTAAAGTCACCTGTAGCATTATTACTTCTACTTGCAACCTGATTCTTCTTTGCCATATAGGATGATGTAGTCATGCTTCCAGTGATTAGAACATGGAGGCAATTATTTTGCTTACCATAAACCCTTAGCTTGATGGGTCAATAAAATAAGAGGGAAAATACAAATTACCAAAATTTTGAATGTAAGAAGTAAAATCACTCTTAACCATTTGGAAGCTAAAATGATTATGAGAATATCACAAATAACTTTATTCAAGTAAATTAGACAATTTAGAGGAAATTAGAAAATTCCCAAAGACATAAATTCTGAAAACAGACTAGAAAAGGAATAGAAAGTACTGTATTATTAGGTAGTGACAAGTAAGGAAATAGAACATAATTAAAATCTTCCCACTGAGAAAAGCCTATGTTCAGATGGCTTCATTGGTGAATTTTATTTAAAAATACCCATCATTCACAAACCCTTTCATAAAATAAAGTGAGAACAATTCATAGCTTACTATATGAGGCTAATATTATCCTAGTTCCAGATAAAATACATGAAAGGAAAGACATATCCCTCATAAACATAAATGAAAAATCCTCAACAAATTATTAGCAAAGTGATTTCAGCAGTATATAACAGTGACTGGTCAACATTGAACTTAACTATTTAATTTGATTCAGATCTTGTCCAACTTGGTTTGTGACCAGAATCATAGAAAGAATCAATTTTGTGAACTGAGGCACCACTTTTATATCACACAAATATGATTTCTTTAAGGTATGCGAGGTCTAGTCAACATCTAAAATCAATTCCTGTAACAAATTATGTTAATAAAATACAAGAAAAAACCTCTATGGTGGTCATCTCAATATATGCATAAAAAGCATTTGACAAATTGTAAATCTCTTTCACAATACAAAAAACTTATAGCTCAATGTTGAAAGAGTGAATTGTTTTTGGATCAGGAACAAAGCAAGGATGTCCAGTATCACCATGTCTATTAATGTTCTACTGTATGTTCTAGTCAGGGGAGTAAGCAGGGAGCCAGCGAGAGGAAGAAGAATGGTACAGAGAAGATAAAGTAATCTAAATTAGAAAAGTAGAAGTAAAATATTCTTTATTTACAGATGCCATGATCCCATATGTAGGAAAGTCTATACAAGCTATAGAGAAACTACTGGAACTAATAAACAAGTTCAGCATTTTAGCATGGTTACAGGACATAAATTCATTATAAATTAATTGTATTCTATATATCCTGAAAATAATTAATTGAAGAAACAATTTTTTCTGATACCATTCACAAAAGTGCTGAAAAGAATAAAATATGAATAATTAGTAAAGGAGCAATAACATTTCATGTTTAGAAATTGGGAGACTCAATATTGCTAAGATCTTAATTCTCCCCAAATTGGCCTATAGATTTAATGCAATCCTAATTAAAAGCTCAATCCTAAAATTTGTATGACTATATAAAGACTAGAGTAGCAAATGCAGCTTTTTTTCAAATGCAGTTTTGAAAAAGAAAGAACAAATCTGAGGACTTACTCTAGTTGATTTCAATTTAATACAAAGTTACAATTAAAAAAATAGTTTGGTACTGGTATGAAAATAGGCATATAGATCAATGGAACAAAATTAAATCTTTTTATATTTCTGGTCAATTGATTATCAAAAACAGTGTCAAGATAATTTAGTGAGGAATAGTAGTCTTTACAACAAATGGTTGTGGGACAACTTGAATGTCCATCTGAAAAAATTAAAACTAACTTATACACTTGCCTTACATCATATGCAAAAATTAACTGAAATGATCAAATACCTAAATGTAAGAAATAAACTAATGAACTAGAAGAATCAATGTGAGAAAAATTTTTGTTATTGGATTAGGTGAAGAATTCTTAAATACATTGAAAGCTTAATTTAAAAAAGAACAAAAATCATAAATTAAGTGTCATTCAGATTACACATTTTGCACTTCAAGAGACAGCCTTAAGAGAATGCAAGGATAACCCACAGATTTGGAGAAAATATTTGCATATAATATACGTATTTGATAAAAGACAGCTAACCACACTATATAAGAACTCTTAAAACTCATTAATGAGAACACCTTTCAGTGAAAAAATGGACAGTAGACCTAAACAGATATTTTACTAAAGAATGCATAGAAGTTGTTAGCAAGTATATAAAAAGTGATCAATGTTATTATTCAATAGGACAAATTAAAAACTATGTGTGAGACCTCTATAAGATCACCACAACAGCCATGAATTAAAGTGTTTCCAGGATATGGACAAACTGGAGCACTGTTACATTGCTGATGGGTACATAAAGTGCTATAGCTGCTTTAGAAAACATTTTGGCATTTTAAGAAAGTTAAGGAACTTAGCATATGACACAGAATGTCTAATCCTAGGAGTCTACCCAACAGAAATATGAAAACATGTCTACATAAAAACCTACATGAGAATATTCTTAGAAATATTACTCATTATAGCTCCTGGAAGTAATCCAAATGTGTATCTATGACCAAAAAAATTCTGATAGTATGTGCATACCATGAAATACTGTTCAACAATTAAAAGAATGATATGTGTAGGGCTGGAGTTGTAGCTCATTGTAAAGTACTTACCTAGCATGTGCAAGATCCTATATTTGATTCCAGCTACACACACACAGAAACACACACACACACACACACACACACACGCACGCACACACACACGCACACACACACAAATTGCAAAGGACTTCTTTTGGTATGGTTTCATTTATGTTAAATCCAGGTAAGATGCACTTAATGGACAGAAGGCCAATCAGTGGTTATCTGGAGGAGCGGCTGGGTATGGGAACTGGCTGCAAAAGAACTTTAATAAAAAATTTTGGATGATGAAAATATTCTAAAACAATTGTGCTGATGGCTATATAACATTATACAGTTATCCAATATTATTGAATTGTACACTTACAGCATGAATTGTGTGGTATGTGAATTATACCTCAATAAAGCTATTCTTAAGAAATTGATTCATGTCTAAGGGAAAATGAGAATAGATAAAAAGAGATGGTGATGTAGTCTGTGTTTTGGGAGAGGCTTTACCCCAGAGAGAGCAAATATGTCATAGTTTTTCCTAAAGTATGACTAAAACCTAGAAAATCAAAATCATTCAGAAACACAATTATTCGTATTATTGAGGTATGAAATAAATGTCTTTTGCTGAATTTATTTCACTCATTTATTAGAAAATATTCATTGTACATCTGATATGTGGCAGGGACTACGTTAGGTTCTCATTACATAAGTACGAAAAAGCCAGGCATAGTTTCTGCCTTCCTGGAGCTTTCAGTCCAGTGGTTCTTCTTAGGTATAGTTTATACAATTTCTGTGATAAAATGAGATATTACCTTGTGATTAATTTGTGTTCTGATAATTTACTTAATATAAAACCATAGGCATTTAATCATATCATTAAAAGCTCTTCATAATCCTTACCATTATTTGCTGCAAACTTTACCACAACATGCTTCTGTATTGAGCATTAGACTCCTTCCCAATTTATTGTCATTACACTTAATGCTACAAAGATTTTATTTGCAAATGAATCCTTGTTTCCTTTCTTTCTAAATAGGATCTCAGAAGAGGTAATTTTTTGATTGAAGCTATAATGGTTATAGTAGTTTACATTACCACCAACAACGTAGAGAGATTCCTTTTTCCCCACATCCTCACCAGCATTTGTTATTATTTGATTTTTTTGATGATAGCCTTTCTGGGGTATGATGGTGTCTCAATGCAGTTTTAATTTGCATTTCTCTAGTGGTCAGCAATGTAGAACATTTTAAAAATGTACTTGTTGGCCATTTGTACTTCTTCTGAGAAATGTCTATTCATTTTGGTTGCCCATTTTTTGATTGGCTCTTCTATTTTTGGGAGTCAAATACAACCACTGTGGAAATCAGTGGGGAGATTCCTCAAGAAACTAAAAGTAGAAATTCCATTTGATCCAGCTATCCCCCTTCAGACATACCTTCCCAAAGGAGTTAAAGTGATCATAGTACAGAGCTACACATACTCATGTTTATAGCAGCACAATTGATAATGACTAGGTCTTGGAAATAGTGTATATGTCCATCAATAGATGAATAAAGAAAGAAACTATGACATTTATACACAATGGAGTACTCTGTCATAAAGAAAGATAATCTTGAGGATTCATAGGCAAATGGATGCAATTTGAGAAGATAATGTTAAGTGATATAAATCAGACACAGCTTAAATATCACATGGTTTCTCTTATATGAGAAATTCATACATACATATATATACATATTACTATGACATATACATACGTATATATACACATATATGTGTATGTATATGTGTATATATTAGATAAATACAAGGTAGGGAGAAGTCTAAATATTTCCCTCTATTATATATTGCATTTTTTCAGAAATATTTTAATATATTTTTGAAAAATGCTAACGTTTTTCATTCATACTACTCATTTCTTTAAGTTCATTGAAGAGAAAGTGTGCTTTTATCTGTTTCTTCTTTGTAAGAGAGAGTATATTTTATCTATGAATTGTAGTCTAAGTAACATTTTGGCCATTCTTTTAAGATTATGATATACAGGGTATGACCTATTGTTATTCTGTAATCATTTTATTAAATTTTGTTTTATATTTTCATAGAAGAGTGCTTTTAAAATTTTTTATTAGTATCTACTTGTGTTACATTAAAAAAATAAAATCTATACCTTAAAAATAAAGTTATAAATATTAAGGTCTTGATACCTATTGCCAAATTGTTTTCTGGAAAGGTCACAGTGCCAGTCTGCAACCTCACCACCAGAGTGGAGGGCTTGTTATCTGCAAGACAAAGCATTTGGTTGGAGAGTCAGCCAAAGCCCAGAATGGCAAGGCGTACCCTCAGCAGTAGGCAGCCAGCCCTTGCCCTAGGCATTAGTGGCCTTCCCCATGAAATCTTGGAACACAATTTCCACAACAGGAACAGAAGTAATTCCTGGTTGAGCTCTGGCCTCTTTTGGGGACAGATTGTGGCTAGACTACTCTCAGTCTTCAGTGTAGGAGAAGGTGACTAGTCCCAGACAGAGTCAGAAGAAGGTCATGGACAGAGCTGCTCCCATTAAGTATAAGAATGATGAAAAGAAATGACAGAATAACTAGGCAAACTTACCTCAGGAATATCAATTAGTCCAAATGTCAGGCCTGCATATTGAAAAGCCAGGTGAAGAAACCAATCTAAAAGAAATATAAATTAGGTAACAGAAATAGCTTCCCTATGAATGTTTAACTTTAAAGAATAAATTAGTAGGAATATAAACGTAATAAAACAAGAACTCAAAGATGAGATGATAAAACAACAGAATGAGCTGTAAAAGGAGATTGCAGACCCAAGGAAATGAACTAAATTAAAGTAACATAAAGTAGCAAGGAACAGAATAGACATAGCTAAAAACTGAATTAACAGCATGAAAGGAAAGCTAGAGATAATCACACTGAATACAGAGAAAAAAGAATTAAGTAATTAGAAAGAAAAGGGAGCCAAAGATGATTCAAAACAAGGCAATTGATGTTCCAGTAATAGAGAATGCAGCAAAAAGACAGAGGAAGAAGTCAGAGAAGATTCAAATCTGCATGCTATGAAAAACAAATTCATAATGACAGACATCAAGGATTTTTCTAGGTTAAATTATTCAACTTAAAGAGTAAAGAAGGACTTCTTAAGGCATCCAGGCACAAAATAGCTTCCGATAGTAGGAAAGATTAGAACACCTACAAAAGCATTATGGTAATTTTTGAAGTTTGAAGATACTAGAACAGTGTTTATAAAGTTCTGTAGTTTAGACAGACCTAAGAAAATGGTATTCAACCAAGTATTTGTCCATGTCTGAAAGCAACAGGCAAGCATCCTTAAGTACGAAACAGCAGCAGGAGCAGAGGGCCCAAGACTCCTGCTTATGTAAAACCAAAGCTATTTGACAATGAGACTAGGCGTGGCCAGTCTGTAATATGGGGTTGGTGATGACCAATGAATTCATTTAAACAAAGAGCTCCCTCTTCAGGTGTGTTAGTCAGTTTCATGTTATTACTATGAGATACTGGAGGCACCTGACTTAAAGATTAGTGGTTTATTTATCTCACAGCATTGGAGGTTCAAGTCCAGGATGGGCCAGTCCAAGTGATTTGAGCCTCTAGTGAAGATGACAGGTGGAAAGGATTGAGCATGTGCTGTCCTAAGGTTTCCCATGAAGCGTCACCTGTTAAAGACACACAGCACTTTCCAAGAGCCCCACCCTGGGGGCCAAGCCTTTATATAGGGGCCTCTTGGGGCAGTCAAATGACACTCAAACCAAAGCACCAGGCAAGTTGTGGTTACAGAATAGGGTGCTATTTTTATAAACCCTGGCTAAGCCAAGCCTGCTGAACTGAAGACAACTGTAACACCTAAATGTTTCTTATAATATTTTTATTTTATTTAACTTTTAAGGTGGTGATCTCCCTTAGGAGTGAAGAAATACTTCATGCACTAAAAATCTTTCAAATCTCCTTCAGTTCCTTTGTCTTCTATTAAATTCAAGAAAAAAACTAAACTTCAAATAACATTAGTAGAATTATTCCATTTCTCACCCTTTCTTTCCTAGCTTCTGTATAAATATCAGAGGAAAGGTATAAGGAGGATCACAAAATATTAACACTGATCATTTCTGATTGGTAAGAATTCTAATGATTTGTTGATTTCTTCTTTGTAGCTTTTGGTATTTTATATTTTAAATGTCTTGTGCTTTAAAAAAATGAGAAGTAATCACTATATAATATTGATCCCTGTTCCAGAATGTTTATATGCTCTTACAGAAAGTGTGAAACATTTAAAAACAAACCCATAGCTTGAGGATATTCATGCCCATGTGCCCCCTCCCACAGTGCCTCTGGGGTTGGCTATGTGTGATGGTTAGTTTTATGCACCAAATTGACTAGGTATGCACATGGCTGTTCAGTCAAATACTACTCTAGAAGTTCATCATAAAGATTCCTTTCATCCAATCACTCAAGCACTTTTAAGAGTAAAGAGGTTTTCCTAGGAAGAAAGAATTCTTCCAAGGTTCTTCTTGGAATTCTTCTTCCAAGAATTCTCCAAGAATTATTCCAACATAGAAACCCTGCCTGAGTTTCCAGTCTGCTGAAATTGAGATTCAAGACTTCAGTATCAACTCTTGCCTGAAAGTTCAGCTTTGTTGAACAGTCACATAAGCTGATTCCTTAAAATCTTTGTGTGTGCGTGTGTGTGCTTGTATGCACATTTGTGAGTGTGTATGTGCTTATTTTCTTGAAATGCTCCCTCTTTGGGCTCTGAATTACCATGTAAAGAGTTCTGGCTGACTTTCTGCATCACACACACACACACACACACACACACACACACACACACACACAGTGAGAGTGAAAGAGGTCTACCCTTTGAGGGACCAGACACAGATAGGTGAGTGAAGCCCTTTTGGATTTCTAGTCTCCATAGTCTCCATTACGCTAAGAGGTGACTGCAGCTGTATAAGTGACCCCAGGAGACCAGCAGAACCATCTCAACCACAGATGACAGAATTGTAATCAAATTAAAGGTCATTGTTTTAAGCCACTCATCTCTGTGGTGGTGTGTTAGCTATAGGTAACTTACATAACTCTCCTTTGCCATTTGGCATATATATTTCTAGTCTTTTTTATATAATTTAAGAATTTTAATAAAAAAGCAATCATACTGTATTTACAGTTTCACAACATGCTTTTTCAAAAATACTCTGAGCAGTTTTCTGTGTGACCAAAAGTTTTTCTTGGCTTTAATTTTTTTCAGGTTCCTAGTTTTGACCATTTTCTGTTACTGCACATTTAGCTGGTTTCTAATATTTTGCTATTATAAACAGCATTATGATAAATGTTCTTGTAAATATTTCCGGAACCAACGAGCCTAAGTACCTCTTGAATTTCAAATCCATGGAAACTGTGTAAAATAATAAATGTTTATTATTTTAAGCCACAAACTAATGAAATAATTTTTTTATGCAGCAATAAGTAGCTAACATTGGCCCCCTTGGGACTTTTGTTTTTTTGTTTTATCTTTAAGTAAGAAAATCTGATGCACATGTATATGTACCAATTCCCCACAAAGAATATAAACATCATACACTACAAATATGCTAATAAAAATGTAAAATAAAATAAAACAAATAAAATTTCATATAAAGATAAAGAACATCTACCACAGATTTGGTCCCTTGTAACTCACAAGACTGACGTACTCTCCCTTTCTCTTTTCACCGCATCAGTATTTATGAGAGAAGTTTGGACAATTTACACCACAATGTGTTCTTTTGGCTTGTTCTGTCATGACAACGTCTTCACTGACCCGTATCCTGACAGTTCATCAGTACACATTGGAGTCCCAGCCCAGTTTTTGTCTTTGTTGGCACCAGGTTCACACTTCCAAATGCTCACTTCCTATCATCTCTTTTTGTATGTTCCTCAGGGCATCCAAAGTGAAGGTCATCATCTGCTGCAATCTTTTCTTTCTTATTTACCTTGACTATGAGGTGAGCTGAGGCTAAACCTGTCACCTTATTAGTTACTTATTGATGTCTAATAACATATCCCCAAATCTAGTGTCTTAAAATGACAAATATGTGTTATCTGAATAATTTTTGAGAGTCAAGAGTCTGGGAATGTATAACCTAGTGGTTCTAGCTCAAAGTTTTTCATAAGTTCAAAATCAAGATGTTGCCTGGGATTTCATTATTCTGAGAACTTCCTTGGGGTTGGCTAACTATGGCTCACTCACCACGGCTGATGTTTGGAAGCCTCGGGGTTTTGCTACCTCGTGGAAGGAGGTCTCCATTCCTCATCACACAGATATCACCATAGAGCTGTTTGAGGGCCTTCAGAAAATGCCAGCTAGCTCTTCCTAGGAAAAGTAAGGCAAGAGAGAAGGCAAAGCAGAAATCATACCTTTGATAACCTATCTCTGGAAGTCACATGCTGAGGTGGGCATGGTGGTATAAGCCCATAATCCCACCACACGGGGAGGCTGAGCTGGTAGGAAGTCACAAATTTGAGGATATTCAAATTTGCCTCGTCTGAGCAATTTAATGATTTAATGAAATGCTGTCTCAAAATAAAAAATAAAAAAAGGCTGAAGATGTAGCTCAGTGTGCAGCATCTCGATTGAATCCCCAATACCACACACACACACACACACACACACACACACACACAAATGTCACACACCATCACTTCTCTCATTTTCCATCAGCCATACAGACCAACACTAAAACGGTATGAGAAGGGATCACACAAGGCTGTGAATATTGGGATAGAGTAAGGGTCAAAGAGCACTATCTCCGAGACTGGCTACCACACACACCAGTCTTGTGCCAATGATTTTAGAACTGGGACAGTAGCCCCAGAGAGTTTCCCGTAAGGTTAGATAAAATGACAAGAGCACGCCAAGATGAGACCCAGACTGCTATGTGGCTGCAATGTAAGTAATTTGTACATGCAGTTAACCTGAACTGCTTATAGTACGCATGAGGATTTCTTGTGCAAAGGTACAAACAGAAAAAGAGCTTAAGAGCGGCCTATAATCTTAGTTGTCACTTTTTCTACCTATCTCAAAAACAGGGTTTTCTCATATTGTTCTCTGTGGCTGAAGCACTAGTTTTGTTTGAGCTCACCCACGTACAGACCATGAGACCAAGACTTTTGCTTCCAGAGGTTCACAAAGGAGGTGATACTATGAGATGCTGGTAGGAGACGGGAGACGTGTATTGGTTAGAGAAAGGGCAGTAAAGACTGCCAAGCAAGCCAGGTATTCGTATAGACGACTGATGTAATTCCTCTAGGGAATGCTGGAAACTAGTGTAGAAACACTTCCCAGTTTTTCTACCTGTGGGACAGGTTCCTGGAATACTTATCCACCAATTTCGCCAATCATTAGTTGAAGGCTGCTCCCAGGAGCTGTTAATTCTTTGGCATGTCTCAGCTGCTACTCGAGCATGGAGCGCTCATGTGGCATCTAGAGAGATCCTTTGGGCTTGAAGTTGCAGGTGTTGTCAAGTGAAGTTGGTAGCTGGGCCTGCAGAAACGTGCAAAGTGCCGAGGAGACCTGGGACAGCACCTACAGCATTTTCTGTGAGCACCATTAGGGTTCAAGCCAGGCATTCCCTCTCGTGGAGTTCTCCATGGCCTTTCATTTCCCCTTCCTCAGTGGTTGGGTGATCCTCAGCTTTGTCCCCACCCTCCTGACCCTTCACTGTGTCATAGCTCTGCACCTTTCCCTCTACACGCTGAGCTCACAGAACACATATACTGGGTCTTCTGTCTCAGTATTTCTAGGGTGCGTAGACAAAGACCTGGCCTATGCTGGGTGCTCAATAAATCTTGAGTAAATGAATGAATAAATAAAGCATTATTTTCATCCTTTGGAATACCACTGGTAATGCTCTGTGTATTTCTATGTTTAAAAGCTTTGTCATAAATTATTAGCATTTTCACCCTTGCAGGTTTATTTTATGAGGATAATTTTCTGCTAAGGGGTCTTCCAGGTGTGGAAAAATCACTAACATGTTTATGGTGTATTCGCTGGCATGCTGCTGGCTGATTCACTGCTGAGCATTCCCTGGACTCCAGCAGGAAAGCTGGGAAAGCAAGTGAGAGACTTATGTAGCAGTTTCTACCCAGAAACCCCTCAGATGGGGCAAGACTGAGCAAGGAGGGATTACTAGGTCTCTGCATAGCCGAAAGCTGCCCCAGAGACCCCGTCTAGCTCCATTTTGGATAGTCATGATTTACTCACTGCCACAGCCACTTAGCACTCCGGGAAAGATGCATTGTCTTCGGAGAGAGCAGTAGCGATGATTTGGCTGCTATGATGGATAATAATTGTGTTTGCTGTCTGTGCAGCCTGGGCTTATTCTGGAGCTTTGTCACCACTGCTATAATTTTAAATATTTTAATTAATGATACTTTGCTGTGCTTGTGCCTCCAGGCTCCTTAAGCAAAACGAGCAATTAAAAAAAACCACGAAAAGCAAATGAATGAAAATAGAAGAAGGGGCATTAAAAAAATCACTCTGTTTCTGTGATGTTTCCATCTTGAAAAATGTATCCAACTGCCTGCTGCAGGCAAGAGAAAATTCTCACTGCTTCTGCCTGTTATCTTTTGCTCCCACGGTCATCTATCTCTTGCAGCTGCTGAGTGACATGGACTATACCTAAGTGGTATCAAAAAGGACAGGAGGGGAGGAAGAGGGCATAGCAGAGGCTTGAATGTCCAGTGGGCTTGCAGTTTACTGCTTTTAAAAGTGTTTTTATCATCACCCATCCTTCTTGCTATCAATTATTTCCATATTTTCCAAGCTTTGTGGATAGAAGTGAGAAAATACTTGAGAACTCATTTCTTCCTGTTATTTCTTTCACTGAAATGACTAGAAGTCATTCTGGCAAAGTAACTGCAAGCTAGAGAATGTTCTGTGACACAGATTGGTGAAGACACACGAAATGGGCCAGTAGAGTATCTATGGTGATTAAAGATAGTTTGTCCCCATCCAAACGATGTTGAAGTCTGGCCAACAAAGGAGAAGTGTTGAGTTGGTGGCCCCCTTAAGATGTGTTTGTGGTCATGAGGGATTGGTCTTTAGGAAGGGACTGATGCTTTTGTTATGGGAATGGGTTAGCTATTGTGTGAATTTGTTCCCCTTATTTCTCTTCTGTGCACAGCTTTACCTTTCCTCCCTTTCATCATGTTAAGATGCAGCATGAGACCCTTGCCAGATATGGTCATGGATTTTGGACTTTCCAGTCTCTACAGCTGTGAGCTAAATATATATATTTCTGTGTAAATTACCTAGCCTCAAGCATTCTGGTATAGCAACAGACTGAGAGTGGGTGATGTTCTGAAATGTTGGTCTTATGGCTCATGAAGTAGAAGCTATAAAGGTCTGGGAGGTGAAATTTCTCTCCACATAGCATCACCACAAGGGCTCCCTGGGTTAGATCAGATTCCAAACTCAGGAATACAAGGCCTGTACAACTTTAACCACCTGGGTGTTTTAAAAATATTTGAATTAGTAGCCAATATTTGCAAATAGAGATATCAAACGTAGAAACCTGGCTTTCAATCTCCTTCAAAAGTTCAGATCTGCCAGTCTGGGCCCATGTGATAGGTTGGAGCCAGTTGGTGGCTTCCTGTGGTATGCTTAAACCAGCTCCGACAAGCTTGTGAGAGGTTTGTGTATGCGTCCTCTCAGTTTTGTTCTCAGCAACTCACCTTGGTAGCTTGAAATCATTGAGATCAGTCATGGTGGGGGTATTTATGTTATGCAAATAGACAAATGCTATGTTTTCCTCTTTCCTCTTGGAAAGCCATTTGTTAAACACTTGTCCACACACCACTGGGGCTACCCCCTTTGGATGAGTATGTTGGGTGTGCATTCTTCACATCTATAGCTCTTCAGCCTCCCTGTATGAGAACAAGTTGCTCTGTTGTCCCCCTGGGTTAAGATTCTGGATTTAAGATCTTCTTACTCCACCTCTCTTTGTTTGTGGAGCCTCTGTGAAGATAATCCACTAGTCCAGGATAAGGTCATTAAGTCTGATGAGAGTCTGATGAGAGAAAGAGCTACTTTGTTCTTGCAGACAAGATTGGCTTGATCTTAGGGGATGAAATAGTTCTGTGAGCTGGGGAAGTGAAGAGCTCATTCTGGAAGGTGAGAGAGATGAATGTCATCTGTGGCAGATGTCCAGCCTGTGCCTACACACTGTGTTCTAGCTATTTGTCCTTGGGGATGAACACTGGGCACTGCAGCCTGGGATCTCCAGGAAAATGTCTCTTGCTTCAACAGTTAGGCAAACATGTAGGCAAGTGCATGCTTCTGAAGAGACTCCTCATTCTCTGAGCCTGAAAACAGGGGAGAGATGCTTACTGGCAGGCCTGACTTCATGAATTATCCCCCAAAGAATCTCACATTGAGGGCTGATACCCAGGGCAGCACTGTTCAGAGGTGGCACCTAAAGGGATGTCTAGACTATCTCATCAATATATAGATGAGTTCATAGCCCAGTGGTCTACCAGGAGATGGGGTCTGGTGGAAGGAAGCACGGGAGCATGACCTTGGAGAATATATCTGGTCCCAGTTCCTCCTTCTCTAGCTCTTCCTTGCTCTGTTTCCTGGCAGCTGTGAGTTGAGCAGATTCTTCTTCCTTGCCCTTCTGCCATGTTGTTTTTGCCTTGGAGCCAGCTAAATGGACTAAAACTTTTTTCCCTTTATATCAGTTATGTGATCAGCAATGGAAAGCTGACCACACACCCACCAACACCACTACGGGAGGTGAACTAACTTACATGGTCAGAGACACCAAGAAATGTGTTATTTCTTGGATGGGTACAGAAATGACTTATTTATTGCACTAGGTTGATTTATTTTTCTTTTTTTAGTCATTGGAGCTGGAGTTGAACCTGGAGGCACAAAGCTAAGTTTGATGACATATGAGTGATTTTGACA
The DNA here is from genome assembly GCF_000276665.1 of Chinchilla lanigera. Taxonomy (NCBI): domain Eukaryota; kingdom Metazoa; phylum Chordata; class Mammalia; order Rodentia; family Chinchillidae; genus Chinchilla; species Chinchilla lanigera. The sequence continues at coordinate 3,024,035 of NW_004955501.1, forward strand.
AGGCTTCTACCCAAAGAAAGTTCAGAGTCTAGTGGGAGACATGCAGAAATAAACACGCAGGTCTTACTCCATGCAGCAGATTAGAATTTAAATCTGTGAAATTTGCCCTGGGGAAGCAGAAGCCTACACAACTGTTTCTACACAAATTGGATCAGGAGATTTTGTGGCAAACCCAGGAAGGCGAGCAAGAGTTCTCTGGGTGAAGACGGTAGGAAGGTGAAAGCCAGAAGCTTGACTAGAAATCTCTTGTTTGGAGTTTGCTGTCTTCTGCAACTTATAAAACGATGAGTTTCCTTTAAGAGCTCTGTATGCATTTACATAACTGTAGTGGACTGACAACTGGTGGTCAACTTGTAACACACAGCTGAATTGAACCAGCGTGGTGCTGGGTGTGGGAGGCCCACCTGAGGGTTGTTGCCGGCAGCATAAGAAGCAGAACTGGAGAAGAAGAAGAGAGGCTATTGGGAGCTGGTAGAAGCTCTTTTTTTTTGTTTGTTTGTTTTTAGTTTTTCTCCGGTACCGGGAACCAAACTCACGACCTTGCACTTTCCAGGCAGGTGCTTTTTGCCGCTGAGCTAAATCCCCAGCCCCTTGGTAGAAGCTCTTGAGTGCTGTTAGAAGCTGTAAGGAGCTGTTAGTTCTCTTGGAGGAGCTTGTCATGCTGGCTTTCCTGATGAACTCAGCTGTTCTCATTGTCCAAGAGGTTTGGGACCTTGTTGTCACTGAGAATGGCTTTGGTTCACTTTGGGGGAGCTCTGTCCTCATTCTGAGCATCACTTCCAGGGTCTGCAGGGGAAGATGGGGCATTGCTCATGGAGAAGCTTGTCGCATTGACTTTCCTGATGGAAACTCGGCTTTCCTCATCATCAGAGGAGCTCGGGACCTCACTGTTGCTGAGGATGGCTGTGGTACCTTTTGGGGGAGCTCTGGTTCTTACTGTGAGCATTGATTCCTGGCTCCAGTTCAGATCCCTCAACCTGCTAGCACAGATCCTTCATCTCGCTGGCACAGACTTTGTAGATTCCACTACTGAACTTTGGGCCTTCCCAGCACAAATCTGCGGAACAGGTCTGCATGAGATATTGTTGTGGGCTCTAGGCCTCCAGTTGGACTCGTGGGAGGCATTGTTGTGAGTGCTATGTCTTCAGCTGAATTCATGCAGGACATTTCTGTGGGATCCAGGTCCTTGGTTGGATTACTTGGTCCTTATTGTGTGGACAGATTTCCTGCACTCTTTTGTTTATGATTCTTTGGGTGACTATTATAAATAATCTTATAAAATATTTGTCCTGTATTATATTGTTCCCCTTGCAAAATCCCCAAACCATGACAGTAACTATCCTGTGCTATACCCACAATAGCACCACAAAACCGTTCTGGAGGCTGGTTCAAATGACCACTTGAAAACCAGGTCTTGTTATGTGGTGGGATAACGCTTGGAAACATCAGTACATCTCTTACTTGTAACTGTTTGCCTGTTTTAGTAGGTGGCCCTGGAGTATCTTTGCCTCAAAGAAGGGAAATGATGCAGAGGCATTGGCTAAATTTTGGTTGTGAAAATTTGAGATGGTGAGTGCACTTGGTGGTGAAGTCAGAGGGAGAGGAAGACAGGCTGTCTGTACCCTAGATTGGGCATTAGGGTTTTTTTTTCCAATTGGGAGAAGGGAGAGGCAGAGGGGAAGTAAGGGCAAAAATAAGGAGTGGGAACAAGGGTAGCAGTGACACGAGACCCTTTGGGCACACTTCTTCAGTGTGTCTTGGGAGGAGGGTAGAAAAGCACTTAATTGAAGGCAGAAATCCTTAGCACTATTAAAACTAATGAATTCTTTAGGTGGTAAATATTTTGTGAAGTTCTCTTTACTATCTTGGAGTGAAATGAAATTCATGGGTAATATAACTCTTATCACTGTGGCAACCAATTAACATGTCTACAAAATATCCCGTAGTAAACACGACCGGTCCTGGTTGAGAATCCACTGGATTTCCCTCCTGGATAAGGATCAGGGAGGGGCAGGCTGCAGGCCAGATGGAGCACGGGAAGGGTGAGAAGCCTGGTGGAGCATGTGCCTTCCCGAGTCCTTAGGAACTGCAGAATGCAAAGGGGTAAGTGTGTGTGTGTGTGTGCTGAGTTCCCACGCATCATTGGGAGGTGAATATAGCAGTGATCTGGGGGGATGAAGATTACGGTCAGAGCCCAAGAAAGCTCATGTTTGGATAAAAAATGGCCCAGCAATGACCTGCAGGTCCTGATCCCCCAAGTCAGAGGAGCAAGCACCTCAGTGGACACCAGCATAGGTGTCCCAGCCCCACCCTGCCCAAAACACATTTATAGAAATAAAGCCATACTTTCTTCATACATGGACTTTGTGGACCAACATTCTTATTGCTACAGTTATGTTCAGAAGAGTCCTTCACTTCACTGAGTCCAGCCTCCCTCCTACTTTGCTTCCTAGGAGGTGTGACCACTGCTTATGATCTGTTGCCAGAGTTTCTGCTGCTTCAAATTCATCTATAACTGTTTTTTGGAAAAATGAAGATTCTGATGCAGTTTAAAGATAGTCTGCAGGTTTATGAAACAGCAAAGCAGAGTTCTTAAGTATAGATATGTGGAGGGAGAAAGTATCTGAAATGTCTGTCCCTTTAGGGGGCAGCAATCATGAAATCTGTTTGTTGGGGAACGAGGGCCATGGTGATATCTATCTATCCATCTATATATAGGATTTAGATTTGGTTTATATCTTGGTTTAATTTTTCAGGCTATTCACTTACGTCTCTTCAGAACTCAGTTTCTCCATCTGTACAGTGGGTGCAAAGAGCACATGTGACAATGTTTACAGAGCACTTTGCCATCTGCAGTGCAATGGTTGTCACAAAGATCACATCAGGAGCAGTTAATTTTTGTCATTCACTGGCCAGATGGAGGTAAATAGATTTCCTCTGGGCTCAGTGGCTTCTGCCTCAGCTAATTACAACTTAAGGGTTCTTTGATTGCTACTTCAAACTGTAGAAGTTTCTTTGAAAGTAATTTAATCACCCTGTGAATAACTGAGTGATATATTTCATTATACAGATGAGTGAAATCCAAACTACTAATTGCATATAGACTGTATTTGTGGAAGTTTGATTTTAATCATTAGTTAATTGTCATTTGTTCTTGCTTAGTTTTCTAGATGAGCATATTTTTATAAAGGATTATTGAGAACCATCCATTCATCCATCTGTCCAACCAATAACATATACTGTTGAAATGTTTAATTTATATAAATGCTTGGGAGAGTTTCTGTGGGAACACAACTATAAGTTAGGTGTCAAGTATAGCCACTCTATTTGCTTTTTTTTTTTTTTTTTTTTTGGTACTGAGGATTGATCCCAGGGCCTTGGCACTGAACTGCATCCCTGGCCATTTTTAATCTTTTTATTTTGAGATAGGGTCTTGCTAATTCACTGAGTTACTCAGACTTGGCCTGAACTCGTGATCCTTCTGCCTCAGTCTAGAATTATAGAATATACCACCATGTCAGCCAGACACTGTTTTGGATGCCAAGTATCAACCTCCTGGACTCCTGACTGTTTTCTTTTTTTTTTTTTTTTTGTTTTTTCTCCGGTACCGGAAACCGAACTCACGACCTTGCACTTGCCAGGCAGGCGCTTTTGCCGCTGAGCTAAATCACCAGCCCCTCCTGACTGTTTTCTTTTCCATTTTTGATGCTACTTCTTATATTTTCATTAAATATTATATATTTTATTTAGGTCAATTGTTTTACTGGAATTTCCTGGCTGATGTTTTTTGAAGGAATAAAAATATTATTTACTTGTCTATTATTATTTGGACTAAAGAGGAGCAGATGATGGTAGGGTAATATTAAGACTATGCCTCCAGAAACAAGCTAAGTAAACATGTCAAGGCATATTCTCTTTTTTCTATTTACAGAATTAAAAAAAAAATTAAATTAGGAATGTAAGAAAATCCATAGATATTAGAAGAATATGTACTCTTGGGATGGGGTAAAGGGAAGACATTCTAAAATAAGTCAGAAAACACATAAGCTAAAGAGAAAACTGGCATATTTTATGAAATAAATATTTAAAACTTTATATGTCAGATGATACCATAAACAAAATCTAAAGACAAACAAAAGACTGGGAGAAAATATCCCTGATCTCTGTATGATAGACAAAAGGTTAATATCTCAAGAGCTCTACAAAGTAGTTAGAAAAAGCCACACAGCCATTAGAGAGAAATCACAGAAAGGCAAGTCACACCCGCAGAAGCAAAATGGCAAATAAACATATGAAAAGACGTACAACCTTATTGGAAATCAGGAAAATGCAAATTGAAACAGATCAAATGCCACCTTTACTCAGTGGATTGGTAAAACATAAAATGATTGAGGATTGACAAAGCTTGGCATAGTGTGGGGAAATGAACTTTCATTTATTCTTTGTAAGAATCTGAGTAGCTGTCATATTTGGGGAAGTAATTTATAGATATTTTTAAAAACAAAAATGCACATCTTCTTTCATCCAATAACCCTACTACTTCAGAGAAATAAAGGTACTAATACATAAAGCAGAAATATGCAAAGGTAGCTATCACAGCCGTGATTGCAAAAATATAAAGATGAGAAGGTGGGGTTCATAAACGTTCATCTCTTCAGGATAATCGAATAACTCACCATGCATTTTTAATGTTGAATAGTACAAAGCCACTGAAAATCAAGACTGATTTATATTTATTGACTTGAAAGGATCCACATTATAGGGAAAAATTAAGTGTATTTTGTCGGGGTTTAGAAAAATTTATGGAGCCAGGTGTGGTGGTGCATTCTATAATCCCAGTACTTGGGAGGCTGAGGTAGGAGGATTGCCGTGAGTTTGAGACCAGTCTGTGCTACATAGTGAGCGCAAGGCCAGCCTGAACTACATAGCAAAACCTAGTCTAAAAAAAAAAAAAAAAAAAAAAAAAAAAAAAAAAAAAAAAAAAAAAAAAGAAAAGAAAAAAGAAAAGAAAAGAAAAGAAAAAGAAAGGGAAAACAAGTAAAAGTTATGGAAACAAGTACCCTAAGCTACTGACATTGGTTACTTCAAGGTGGGGTGACTCTAGAGGTAAGAGGAGGCTATTAATAGCTTTTAAATATGTTTGTTTGAATTGTTATAAATAGTGTCTTTATAATTAATAGTTCCATTAAGGTAGAAGAAAGGTAGGAAAAACAAAAAGAAAGGGAGAAAGAAAGAACAAAGCAAGAAAGGTAGTGCATTAACAATTTAGACTTCAAACTTTATGGGAAGGAAAGGAAAAGCTTTCCTTAGCCACAGGAGAGAGTGGTCACAAGTCAAAAGCAATTGGAGCTAACAGAGATACCACTGGAGAGCTTTGGGTCTTTAACCTGATGCTGTTATTCTCATGAATTACAGAAATAGATCATTTTGGGTTGATGTTCTGTGTTACAGTAGTGAAGCTCTTTCACTACTACAGTAGTGAAGTCTTTTACATGGAAGAATTTCTGACTCCTTTTTTAAGGTCTTAATTCGGCTTATTGAATGATTGCTTGAGGTCTTGGTGATTTAAAAAGAAGAGAAAATAATAAAAGATAAATAAGATGAAGAAAAAATATTGTGTCTCTCAGCAGTTTGAAGGTTGCTGTAGTTCATCTTCAAATACAGAAAGTAATGAAAGATTTATTTAACCACATTTGTCTTAAGGTCAAAGGGGTTGAGATGGTCGTTCTCTTATTCATGCTCTCTTTCATCACCTGGTCCTCTTATTTATTTCTCTCTTCTCCTGAGTCAAAGTTTGAGCTGCTGTGAGAGATTCTTAGTTCCTAATATTTGAAACCACTTTCCACAGCACCATCCATCTCCTCCCACTGCAAGTGCATTATCTCCACATCCGTGGAGATGAGCCGCCTTTTCCCTCTTTTATCATTCTGAGCAGCACATGGTTGGTTACAAACACCCCGATAATGCTCTTGTTGGTTTCTCACAAGTGAAATAACAGATAACCATTTTCCCAGTGTTGGCGATGGAATCATCCAGCACCCAGATAAGTAGGAAAGGAGATATCTACTCTCATTTCAAGCTGTGATTAAGATCTCGCTGGAAAAGATACAAGTGAGATTGCCTTTATAAAATAATATCCGTGCCCATATCATTTTACTCAGCTCAGAAAGTGGCTAGCATCCTTTCTTGGGAGCCTCTCTTTGTACCAATCTGCACTGGCTTCCAAACATGTATGCCACCACCTGCCCTACTGGTGAGATAAGACTAAAAGTATTAGATGGCATATTAAATCATGCAGCGTTTTTCATATTATTCATACAAATGAGATAACAGCTGCAGGATAGTTTGCTTCATTCTTGGCAGAACTCCCAATCATTGTGCTGCTGAAATGAGGCTGGCCTTACACCTCAGCAATGTGGGTACCATTCAGCAGCACCAGGAGGCTGCCCTTCCTTAAGTCCTTTTCCAGACTTCTCAGTGGGAATTAATAAGGAATGAAGCTTTTCTTCCCAATCAGATATAGGCTTAATGTGAAGCTATCTAAAGGACATAATCTACAGTGCTTTTCCCAAATTGCAGTTACAGTCCCACTTTTTAATGAATTTTGTTAGATCTAAGCATCACCAATAATGTTATTTACCGTTTTTCTTAAAATTTATTTTAATCTTCCCTAACACTAGTGGAGAAATAACAAGTTTGTTATACAGTTTTTGTTTTATATCTAACTGATATCAAAATTAATACATAACTATTATTTTCTGTGCACCACCTCAGATCACTTTGAGTGATATTCATGCTTTTTTATTTGAAAAACACCCTTAATGTACTTCTTGCTACTGTGTACTCTGCTTGCAGTATAGATCATCTTTGGGCAGCTGCCTTTGATGGGTGACCCCATGCCTGAGAAGGACAGGGAGGACAATATACAGATGTAAAAGGAGTCAGCAAGGAGACACTGGGTGGGAGTAAGGAGCACCATTTCCTCCTGGCCAGACTTTGATGAGCAAGATGGAACCATGGACATCTTCTCATCATCTTTCTCCATGGGCTCTGGGCCTGGAGGGTGACTGGGTCCTGGGTGAGACCCTGAGCCACAGCACACAATCAGGCATCTCCAGTCTGCCCTAGGCTCTTCTCACCCATCCTTCAGCCACTGCTGGTTTGGGGTCTACGCAACATCATGAAGAGGAGGCAGTGATAGTGCAACATGCTAAGTGCTAAGTTTGGCAGAGTTAAACTTTCCACCAAGCCTATCTTGTCTATCCAAGAAAAGTCATTTGATTATGAAGGCATTTAAAATGCACAAACAAGATAGAAAAAAAACAACAACACAAATTCTACTTTGTGGAAAATTACCTGGAAAATTCTACTTTGCAGGTAGCAGAGGTACCTGGCGGCTTTCAGAGCATCTGCTCCCAGCTTCTTTTGGTGCTTAGAACTCCAGGCTTCTGAGAGCTCTTACTGTGATAGCAGTAACTCTTTCCCTTCAAATCCTGGTAATTACCCCGAACAAAGCCTACAAACCTCTTGTGATGACCCAGCTGCTCAGCCAGTTTCTTATGGTTCTACCATTTTGTAATCAGCCTAATTGTCTCACATGTGGTCCTAAATGCTTTAGCTATATGGCCTTTTCTCCAGGACATGGAGCTGTATAAGAATTACGGGTGGTTGAAAGGAGGACAGACAAGAAGGAGTTAATCTCCAATCAACCATGATTTAGTGTGAGCCTGCAAAGCGTGCAGGCTGAGCTTGCAGGAACACCACAAGGGAGCAGTTAATCAGGCATCAGTGTCCAGGTGCGTGGATGGCCTGACTGATGACCAAAGATTGAACTGTTTGGGAATAATTCCTATGTATAAGCCTGAGGCCTACAAGCAACAATCAATCCTCACTTCATCGTTTAATCCACATCCAATGCTAATAACAATAACAGTACAGTAAAAAGTAGAGGGGTATTTTATACTCTGGTTAGAGAAAGGCATCCATCGCTTTTTGTAAGTAGTATCTCCCCCGTCATTCAGTCCCAATTAGATCATGCTCCCCAAACTGGCTTAGCCCTCATCCTGCTCACCCAAGAAACTTGGTCTCTGCATGGCTGCCGATGCCGCATTTCCCACAGACTCACTGTCCAGGTTTGTGCTTTCGGCTTCCTTCCTGCCTGGCCTTGCCATGGTCTTTGTAGTACCCATTTCTGTCCAGGTTCCTTTTCCATCTTTGTCAGTAAGGAAGAGAAGAAGAATTATTCTAAGATGTTAAAAGACTTTACACTTTCTTTTCTTTTTAGTAAAGTAGAATACTGTTCTTTTCTGACTTTTTTTTTTTTTTTGTCTTTTTTTTGAGACAGGGTCTCACTATGCAGTTCAGGCTGGTCTTGAACTCACTGACCTCGAACTTGAAATGATCCTCCTGCCTCAGCCTTCTGAGTGCTGGGATTTCAGGTGACCACCATGCCCAGCTTCTTTTCTGATTTCTTAAACTGAAATTGCTCTTATTGCTCTGTCACATCACAAAATGAAACAAACAAACGAACAAAAAAAGCAAATAAAAAAGATTAGGAAGGAAGGTCAAAGGAACAAATCTCTGTTCTTTAGCAGGATTGAATATTTCCCTAATTAAAGAAAAATTTGCACATTTATGTGTAATGTACCTCATTAATAAGGTAATAAGATATTACAGAAAAGTTGTCAAACAAAGGAAACTAATCTATAGTACTAACAACATAATTGTTAGCATATTGGTATATTTCCTGATAGTCTTAATGTGCTCCCACTTTTTAGTAGCTAGTTATATTTCCACTGTATATACAACATTTTCTCTTGATTTTAAATTAATATTCAGCCACATCATTTCCATGTGGCTATGTGTCCTTTGTAACAATAGTTTTAAATGGTTGCCTGTTTCCTCCAATAATTTACATAACTGGTTCTTGATTTTTCTGATATTTAGATTGCTTACAATTAAAATTTTCATTATATCCTTAAAATAAGTATATTTTACCACCTGTGTTGGTTACTTTTCTCTCATTGCTGAGACAAAATACCTGATGTTCAAAATTAAGGAAGGAAAGGTTTATTTTGCTCAAAGTTTGTAGAGGTTTCCAGTCTACATCATTTTTTTTTTTTTGGTTTTTCTCTGGTACTGGGAACCTAACTCACGACCTTGCTCTTGCCAGTCAGGCACTTTTGCCGCTGAGCTAAATCCCCAGGCCCGAGGTTTCCAGTCTATACTCTAAGGCAAAGTGGATCATAGCAGAGGGCAACAGCTTATGGGGGTGGTGGAAAACAGCAAATGCAACAAGAGCAAAAAGGGAGGAGCAGCAGAGAGCAAGCCTCTTTCCTTCCCTTATATTGTATGTAGGCTCCCCACCTAGCATGGGTGTAGTACTCATACCCATAAATCCCAGCCATGAGTCAACCAAAAACTCTAGAAGCCCACCCTATGGCTGCATGAAGCTTTGGGGGGACATCTAGACACAAACCATAACACCAATCATCAATTTTTTGCACTATTTTATTAGATTCTATTTCTAGAAGTCAGATGACCAAAGGCCATTTATGGGTTCCTGGGCCATAACTGGAACTTTGATTCTGAAATCTTCAGCGCATGCTTTGTCCTCATCAGCCAAGTTGAAGCCCTCTTCCACTGTATCCTCACTGCATTTCCCTTTTGTTTGGCCTTCTCCTGCAAAGTCATATTTTCATACCCCTCAGAGGGAAGAAGGAACCTTTCCTCATGGAACCTTTCCTCATGTGGTCTCTTACCACATGACCCCAGTATAAAACCAAAGAGGCATTCTCTACTCCATCTATATTGCTTAGGGTCTCCAAGTTATAGCAGATATCTTTAGAAGACAGGACCCTCAGTTCTTCACCCCAGCTAGCTTTAATAAAGGTTGAGGGCAGGAGATGAGTGATGGAAGGGATTGTGAGCCAACTAGGATCCTATGAGGGAGATTTTGAGAAGGGGTGCCCATAACAGATGGTGTCTGTTGACTAATATATCAAAGGTTAACTTACTGAACACTTACATGTTTTAGTAACTGTGACAGATGCGATGGAAGATACTGAGGTAAATATCACTCTCAAAGAGCTTATGGCCTGCAAATAACTGTTATAAAGGCAGAAAGAGGGGCATAAAGGAATCAGGGTTGTTGGAATAAGTCCACAGTCCAAGATCCTCATGGAAGAATATCAAGTTCCATGTTCTCAAGCTTCATTTTGGTATGACCAAAAAATTGGGGGAGGACAGTGTAGGGTAGCTGTGGCACTGAAATGAGATTAATTGGAGGTACAGGAAAAGGTAGCATTCTGTGTGCAGGATTTCCTTTTTTCTTTTTTTCTGAGGGCAGGGTAGTTGTTCTGGGGATTGAATGCAGGGCCTTGGCACTAATCTACATCTGCAGCTTTTTAAACTTTTTAATTTTGATGTACGGTCTTGCTAAGTTGCCCAAGTTGGATTTAGCAATTTTCCTGCTTCAAACTCCGAGTGTTGGAATTACAGGCATGCATCGTCATGCTCAACTTCTGTGCAGGAATTTGAATAAAACATTTTCCTACTCATTAACAGTGCCTGACCAGGTGTCCATGTGTGCTGAAGCAGGAGGGGACATAAGACATAAACTGTTAGCCAGGTATGTGTGGTCCTTTAGATTTTGCTGCACAATGTATTTCCTTTTTTATTGATCTCTTCTTGAATGATTAGTTAAAATTGGAGTACAGTCAACAATGGACTCATAAATGACCATTATCCCATAAAAAGTATAGCAAAGCTCAAAAACTGTTATTATCTAGTGATATCACAGCAATTTCAATGTCATAATTCAATACATCTTTGATGAATTTGTGCTGATGCTGGTTTGAATGGACTGTACCACCAATCATATCTAACTATCACATACACAATTATATACAATATATAATACTTGATAATGATCAATAAATGCCTGTTATTGGTTTATATGTTTATTATAGCATACTATGAATCTTTATTTTAGTGTGTACTCCTACTTTCAAAAGTACTGGAAAACAATCTGCCATAGTGCAGTAATGACTGCCTCATACATCTCACATTTATTGCATCAAGAAGCCACTTTTAATGACTGACCCATACCATCTAGGTTTGTGTAAGTATGTACTGTGATATCAGCATAACAACAAAATCACACAGTGATGTTTTTCTCAAAATATATCCCATCATTATGCAACATAAGACTGCAATAGAATAGGAAGTAACCTTCATCACCTTAAAAGAGTCAGTAACATGACAGATGGTCCTTCCTCCTTCTGTGGCTGCATGTATCTCCCCAAAAGCATGTTTTGGAAGTGTAATCTCCAATGCAACAGTGCTGGGAGGTGGGACCTAACAGGCAGTGTTTATGTTATGAAAACTTCATGCCCATGAAAGGATTAATACTGACTTTGAAAGGGCCTAATATCATGAATCTGATTTCTTTGCCCATCCACAATGGGATGCTACAGCAAGAATGTCCTCATTAGATTCCAGTCACTTGGCTTTGGACTTTTCCACCTCTAGGATCATGAAACAGTACACTTCTGTTTTGTATGAATGACCCAGTCTCTGGCATCCTGTCATAGCAGCATGACATAGACTAAGAAACACTTTCCATTTCATATTTTGGAAATGTAATAGAGATATTAGATAAGAAAATAAACAACAAAATTTTGGTGAAAATGTACTGCTGCACTTGAAAGAAAGAAAAGATAGCCTCAAGTTTAATGGGGATAAAAGGGCAATGAAAGCTACTATAAGGGGATGGATAATGGAGACCTGATGCCAGGGGGATTGCAGGGGGTTTGGGTTCCACACGAGACTTGGCATAAGGCTCTAATGTTGGTATGAAGACTGATGATATGGCTTCCAGATCACCAGTGACAGAGGAAGGAGGAACTCTGCATAATGCCTAGAAACTCAAAGAGTTGCCAACTCATAAAAAGCAGACTGGAAAGTAGCACTTATTGGCCAAGAGAGAAACATGGAAGTTTGCCATTTGTCCCGAGCTTTAGTTAGAAGGGGAAAATCATTTGAAAGGCTGAATCCCCAGGCCTAAACTATGTAGAGATATGTGATCCAATTTTATACTACCTGTCTGGAGTGGAACATCCAAGCTGAGAATTTATCATAACCTGGTCAAGGACCATTGAAACCCTACAGGCTCCAGTACAAGCAAATATAAAACTTCTCAGCAGGAATCCTTTCACAAACCAGGGCACATAGATTTCCATAGACCTAACACCCCTGATGAAGAGGGGCTTACAATAAAAATCAGACAAACTTCATAAATCAAACCACCACACATCAGACCCAGAAGACACCATAAACAGGAATTCCTATCAAATACCAGCAGGAATGTAAAATGGTAAAGCTACACTAGAGAGCAATCTAGCAATACTGGGACACCTGAAGATGGACAAGCACTACAGCCAGCAAACTCACGCATACATATGTGCTCTAGGAATTCTCTCACTTGTACCTAAGGGTAAGCCCAAATATAGTCACTGTTGCACTGCTTGTAAAATAAATGATAACAGTAATAAAGTCAGAACAGGAGTGGGTAAGTGTGATTTATTCATTTAGTAGAACACTCAGGTCATTCAGATGAATGAAAATATCCAAATGTGTAAATCTTTGAAACATGATGTTGAGTGGGAAGCCAAGTTTTTCAAGCATAAGTATAACATATTATTTATGTAAATTTTAAAAACACAAATCAATATTACATGTTATTTATGAGCATATGTAGAGGTAATGAAATTAGAAAAACATAGAAAAATATATCAGTCTAAGAAAAGTGGCCTCCTTTAGTGGCAGATGGTAGATAAAGGACTTAATTCAAACCTAGGTCTGAAACCTAAATGGTCCAATAGTAAAGGTATATACCATATGGCCTCCTAACAAACCAATACATTTTACTTTGTACTATAAAAAAGAAACCATTTCCAAATATCATTTTTCTACAGATTTTTAAAAATTAAACAATGCATGATAGATTCAGTTGAAGTCCCATTTATATCAGTCTTATCCCATCCTTTCCCCACTAAGGTAGTGTGATGTGTTGCCTCTTCAAAGGCATTCTATGAATGTAATTTGTCCCCTACCAAAACTCAGGTGAATACTTGAGTCCCAGTGGGTAGTGCTGAGAGGTGGGGCTTTTAAGAGGGATTAATGCTTTTCTCATGAAATGAGTTTCAACTCTCCTTGGACTTGGTTACCCAAAATACGGGTTTGAGACTGTATTTTGCTTCTTTTGCATGTACCTACTCGCCCCTCTGCTGTCATGAGTTGAAGGAATGTTTTTACTGCATGATGGGCAAATATACTGCAGGCTCTCGGGTGTGATGAGCAAAGAATTGCCAAGTGTACATCCGGTAGCAAGTGGCAAGCAGCTACATCTATTGACTATCATCGGAAGTTGTGCTCAGGACAAGTCAGTGCTGACAAAAGATATGGCACAGACAGAAAAATGATGCTGGAGTGTCAGAAAAGTAAAAGCACTTCACACAGGTCATAGTACACAGAACCAGAAGCAGCAGCCCCAGATAAATCAGACTTTTAGAAATTAAAGAATATGCACCTCAGCCCAGGTGCCTTCCCCTGAATCTCTCGGTGTGACTGATAGGCATGATTGACAGGGTGCTGAGTCATCTCAGGCTCTCAACATGCATGCTTGTCCCAGAATTCACTCTGATCTTCGTTGTATTAGTGAGATGTAGTACATATTTATGAGCCCATAAAGAGGTTCTGAGTAGGGTGAAGGTGATGGGAGGTCAAGTTAGGAGAGCCAACATGCATATGCTTTTGCCTAGAACATTTGAGAGCCCCTGGGTTTTTGTTATTTTATTTTCTACCTCTTAGGACAATGGGAAGAGAAATGGCCATAGGGTGCTGTTTAGAATTAAAGAGATGGAAAAGAGTGACTTCTTCAGCTCCACTGTTTCTATTAGTACTATTATGAGACCCTCAGGAGATGCAGTGGCTTGATCATGGGCTTTCTGGCTTCCAGAACTGTGGTCAAGTAAACCTCTTTTCTTTTTAAGTTACCAGTCTGAGGTATTCTGTATAGCAGCAGCAAATATACTAAGACACAAAGTATGATCAAGTCACACAAAGAATCACTCAACATACCAGGAAGAAAATGCTGGAGGCAAAATATTATAGCCATAGTAGAAAACTTCTGTTTGGAAACAACAAAAAAAGAAGTGAATAAGGGAGAGAATGCTATCAACACTAGTGAAAGTCATGTACCATACCCTCCTGGTTATAGAGAGACTTCCCACTGGGCTAAGATGCTGGCCCTGTTCTGCCTTGATTGAGAGCAGCTCTTTTCTACTGCTTTCCTCAGCCACATGTGAGTTGGGTAGTGGTGTATATTTCCTTTTTAGAAGCTGTACTTATTGTTCTAGTTTTACGAGGCCTATGTTTGATTCCTAGCACCTCTCCAACTTGCTTATTTTCCTCCTTTACTTCCTGCTGTAGAGCATTGTAGGGCATTGGGGGCTGATCTTAGGGACTGAAAAATTGCAGGCCTTTATTTTGAGGATTTCTACTTGGATCAATTAGCCAGTCAGCTTTCTAGAAACTTCAAGGGATATTAACCAAAGCTGGAGGTCTTATGGAGCCATGGTCCACAAATTTTGACCCTGTTTTTATAGTATCTGTCTCTTAGCAACAAGATCAAGCACTCTGGACATACCTTTAGCCTTGGGCTTAACTGCTTCCATCTTGTGCTCTCAGACAGTAGATTGAGGCAATGCTAATGCACCCATTACCTTAGAGCTCTTTATTATGGGGATAATTATATGCTTTGGGCAGCAAGTGAACCCTAGGAGGTGTTAGAAGGGGCCTGGTTCATTAGGCTTACTTCTCATTTCTTGTTCTTTCTAAGTCCCAGTTTTAATTACCTCTGTGCTTCCAACCTAGCTACCTTTATTTACATTGACTTTAGCTATGGGGAAATAATATTTGATTCTCAGCCATCTTATATTTCTGACCACTGTCTCTCAGGAAGTCTCTATTTCCTTACTTTTCTGCTTTTAGTTAGGCAAGCCTGTACTGAAATATTAACTCATTCCAACATCCTGAGATATTTTTCTGTAAGCTGTGAACCCAGGTATAAAGTGACAACTTTAGCTTCTTTCTTGACCCACAGAAGGGATTACCAGGGCTGAGGGTGTAGCTCAGCAGTAGAGTGCATCTTAGCATGTACAAAGATGTGGATTTGATCCCCAGTGCCACCATAAAAATGAGGGTTACCAACTTGAATATGGGGGGGGGGAGAAGAATCCTTACTGTATGTTAGTCCCCCTGAATTTAACCACTTTCATGTCACTCATAACATCTTACACCTACTACTGATTTACCTACCAGCTGGGTAGGTACCTACCTTTGGTTCTAAGAGAGAAAACAATTCCAACTAGGTTTTAAAAAGAGTCAGTGACTTCTTCAGCTCCACTGTTTCTATTAGTACTATTATGAGACCCTTAGGAGATGCAGTGGCCTGATCATGGGCTTCCTGGCCTCCAGAACTGTAGCCAAGTAAACCGCTTTTCTTTTTAACTTACCAGTCTGAGGTATTCTGTATAGCAGCAGTAAATATACTAAGACACAAACTATGATCAAATCACACAGAGAATCACTCTTAACATACCAGGAAGAAAATGCTGGAGGTAAAATACTATAGCCATACTAGGAAACTTCTGTTTGGAAACAAACAAACAAAAAAAAAGAAGTGAATAAGGGAGAGAATGCTGTCAGCACTAGTGAAGGTGTGTAAATTCTTGGAGAGGGTGTAAGTTCTTGTACTTAGTAATTACAAGGTGTTTCGGTAGCCTTGGTTGAAGCTGGATATGGAAATTTAAGTAGCTTTATCAGCAGCTTGAATATTTCTCTCTCTTGGCTTATTTTTTTCCTCAGTGCTTGCTTTGTTCTCAGGCAGACTCTTCAGGGGGTGGAAATATGGGAAACTAGTTCTCAGATTATGTTGCTCTTTTTGCTTACATCTCAGCACACATAGAATGCCTCTTTCCATTAATTCCATTGCAAGACCTGGGAAAGCTCCTACTGGCCAAGCCTGGCAGTGCACCCATCTTGAATGAACCACTGCGGCCACATGCTGGGGTATTTTCACCAGTTTGGGGTCATGGGTTCAAATCTGAAATTCAGGGCAGTGATCATATCACTTGAACCATAGGAGCACAGTGATTAGAGGGGTGAATCTTCAAGGAGATCCTAGACAGACAAAACCAAGGAAGAGTCTTGCAACAGAGGTGCATCTCAATAGTCTCTTGGTAAGGGAAACTCTTCCCTGATGGAATATTTTCTGTGTGGGTAATTTTTTAAAAGTGTATTTTTAGCGCAGAGATACTTGTATTCAGAGTTAAAACACAAATTATCACCAAGTGATTATCTGAAGTGAAAGTATCTAACCTTTACTGTGGTGGTGGCTTTCAAACTAGTATCTGTAGAATGTGGGAATATATATATATATATATATATATATATATATATATATATATATGCCTTTGTTTATTTTAGTGAGGAGTCCTTCATACATTAATCATCATTGGAAAATACACCAATGTTTGATGGTGCAGTGCTTGGTCCCCAGTGTTTCCAACTGAGTTTCCTTTTTCACAGTTCCACATTGTGTGGATGTCCCACAAAAGTTGTAGTTACACTTATGGAACCTTAAGACAACAACATATCACAAATACTATACTATAACCAGTGTGTCATTGAACACAATAGATGCTGAACCTAAGATTTAGTCAGGCTATAGAAAATACTTTGGCATATGTAGATTTGGTTTTTTTGGACTTTTCATGAGATGATACTTACAAGAATTGGGTCCATAGTTAGAAAATACTGGAGTATTAGGTAGTTAAAGATCTGATTCAATCCCACTTTTAATATATATGTCTTAGCAGTTTGACCTTGGGTAGCTTACTTAAACTCTTTAAATCTGCAGTTTCCTCAAATGAAAACTGGAAATGCTACCACAGATTTTTTCCCCCAAGGTTGCTATGAGGATTTGAGATAGTGTAGATAAAGCACATGGTGGAGTCCTTGACACCAGATTAGCACTCAATCTGTAGGAATGATTACTGTTACCATTGCATAGTATAATTAAGTATTAACTGTATATCTCCTTGAAGATAGGGGCATTGTGTTTTATATACAGTGGGCTCTTCCATTTGTTCGTGGATTTGTTCCAGGACCCACTGAGGAAATCTAAATCAGAGGATGCTCAAATTCCTTCTATAAAATGGAATATTTGCATATAAACTATGTATAGCCTCCTGTATTATTTAAATCTTTAGATTACCTAATACAATGTAAACGTTATAGAAAGAGTTGTTATACTAAGTTTTGTTTAGGGAATAATGACAATAATAAAGTCTGTACATATTCAGTATAGATGCATTTTATATGTATGTATGAATATTTTTGATACATGTTTGGTTGACCTGTGAATTTGGAACCTGCAGATTCAGCGACCTGTATATATTTCCAGGGCCTAGCAAGGTCCTGCTTAGGCAGAGTATGTTTATTAAATGAAGAGAGAAATTATTGGAAAATTAAATGCAATGTTATAGCTAAACTGCATAGCTCGGTGACATAGCATGCATGGTTCTCAAATATGCACCATCATGTGCACTGGGACGTGGTCTAGCCCTGTGCTCCCCAGACTTTTGTGTGCTTCATCATCACATGTAGGGCTTGTTGAAACATAGATATGATGCTCACCACCACCGCCACCACCACCACCACCACCACCACAAAGTTTCTGATTCAGTAGGTCAGGGTGGGGTCTGAACACTGATGCTTATGCTGAGGGTCTGGGATCTGTACTACATCCTGACAACCTGGACCAATAACTGTCAGCTTGCACCAGGAAAGCACTTAGAAGTAATGAGGCCCAGGTGCTTCACCTTGACAGTGTGACTAATTGGTCAGGCTGACACTTGGGGAGCAGTATTTTAAGGCCCTCTCCACCAAGGCTTGCTAATATGCAGCCAGGGAGTGCAAATCACTGGGCTTATCTCCAGACGTAGATAATCCAACTCAGGGTATCATCACTTGCCCATGGTCAGCAGGCTTCCCTATAGTAACTGTATCCAATAGGAAATACCTGACTTCAGTTAGTCTGGTCTTGTATTTCTAAATCTATTATGTAGATATTACACACAGCTCAGATCATTTAGCAAATTGAGATTCTTCACAGGTATAACATTATTTCTCTGAGGGCAGTGAGTGTTTACAAGTCTCCTGGACAGTCCCTTTGGTTTATTTACGCTCTGTGTATGTGTACACATTTCACATGCAGTGAACTTATCTTCAGCAGTTTTGTATAGCTTATCACATAATCAAGGGATTATCTCAGTGGTGATAAGGGTGAAGAGGGAAGGCTGTTTTTCACTTTTAGAAACCAACCAGTTTCTTTTCACTTATAAAACACTCCTAACACCTCAAATCTATGGTCATGGGCTCATTAAAACCAAGTTGCAATTAGAATCATATTTGTCTGCTTCTCTCCCTCTTGATGCCTGTGTCTGGCGCTGTTTTTTACATGTGGACTTTAATACATGTTTAATGTGTCTCTTAATGATTTGATTACAATGGCATAATTACATAATTGGAATGTATTGTGCATGCTGGTGGGAAGGAGGCGGGAAAGTGCTGGATGAGTGATGTTACATAAATAGAATAATAATGATGATGAATTGAGAATAAGACTAATGAGAAAATGGTTAGAAAAACTTGGAGGAAATGGACGCTTGTGGAAATCAGAAGGTAGCATTTCTTTTGCTGTAGCCTGCGGGACATTACACCAATTTTGTCATAATGGCACATTATAGTGGATGTGTAATACCCATGTTTATTCTTTAGAATATTTCTATTGATGAATTATCAGTTTTAATTTTGAGTTTTATTGTATTAAATGATGAATATTTAACAGAAAAAAATTTCCTGAATTTTTAATATTTAGTATATATTGAGTGTTTATAGAAAAGCATCAAAATTTTCAACACTGACTGTTTTTGGTGTACAAAGTCTAAAAAATAATAACAGAAAATAAATTCCTATACGAGCTACAATACCAACAGAACACTACAAAAAATTGATCTTTACTTTAATTATCTCACCCAAGGCAGTCTTCATACATGACAACAGTGCATTCCATACACATGTATCACTTACACTGACAGCACGTGTGTTTTGCCTCCCTCACCTTTTTCTAGGACATTCTTGACATCTTGCTGGTCTTGCTGCTTTTTGAGGAGATTCTTATATTATACCATGTGTAGTTAAAAGGAGCATAAATTGTCAATAAAATAAAATATTAAATTCTTAATATGTATTATGTATTTAGAATAAACATCAACATTTTCACATTAGCTGTGTACTTACAAAACCTAAAATGTAACATCAGAAGTAAATTTCTATATGAACTAATGAAAATATAAGTAGAACTCTACAAAAAATAATTTTTACTTCCATTAACACATCCAAAGCAATCTTCACATATGACAACAGGATGTTTCATGCACACATCTTGCCTACATTGACAAAACATGTGGTTAGCTTTCTTTTCCTGGGTGGCAGGCCATTCTTGTAACCTCTCTTATCTTTCTGTTTTGTCAGGAGTTTCCTACTATTTTGTACAATCTGCACTTAGCAGGAAAATAAAATATCAATAAAATAAAATATCAAATATGTAATGAGTGCTTAGAATAGACATCAACATTTTCACATCAGCTGTTTACTTGCTTACAAAACCTAAAAGATAACATCAGAAACAAAAACCTATGTGAACTACACTATAAATATACACAAAAATCTATCATAGAAATAATATTTGCTTCAACTGTCACACCCAAGGCAATCTTTACACATGGGAACTGCATATTCCACACACAAGTATTGTTAACACTGCTAGCGTGTGTGTTTTATTTTCCTGTCCTTTCCTCGGGCACAGTTGATGTCTTTTTGGTTTTTCTGTTGTCATAGTAGGTTTTTGTGATGCTGTGACTGCCTGTTCACCTGTCAGCTCACCAGTATGCTCCATATTTTTTTGGATAGTTCCCTGGGCAGAAATATCTTGTTTTTCTTCTGCTGCAAATGATCTTTTATGAGTTCCAGTCCCAATCTTCTAAGAAAATTTTTCCTTGATATTTTGTACTTTTTATTTTCTTTGTGAACTATAAAACTATTTATGCCACACATGTTTAGGATTTAGTAAAACACAAGCATGGGCCAACACTTTGTGTTTCAAGTGACACCATAGTTGCTGTGTAACTTATCAAAAACATCTACTCTACCTTTGGTTTTATTGTAGAAAGTTACAACCTCAGGCTTCCATTTTGTTGAGATCTTCCTATCAATATTTTCACTATGATGTTAGCAATGCTAACATCACCAGTATTAGTTTGTTTTTCTTTGCCATATATGAGGCCAATGTTGTATCTTCCTTAAATCCAAAGATTGTACTGTACAATTCTCTGTTTTGAAATTGCAACATTTCTTTGGGAGTTTCTACTTTGTTCCTGTGTATAGTTCCTATGCTGCTCTTGTGCTCTGTTAGCAAATGTAACATCAACCCGAAACTGCTAACCAATTGTTGAATGTCACATTCCAATTAGTTTGGGAGCTCAGAACAACACCATTCACAACATCATTTGGTGTATTACTACTCCAAATAAGGACCTGGTGGCTGAGTTCCAGGATAAATTTCTAAATTGAAAGCATACGTCTTTGCATCTACAAGGGCATAAACTTTTATGCCATATTTGAAGGTTTTTTTTTGGGAATATACTGCCCGAAGCTACAGCAACCATGAAAGGTTGCAAGATGTTTACTAATAGTCATGTATTTAGATGGTGTGAAAATTGCTTGACAGTTACTCACAAATCTCAAACCATGAGTGGACAGCAGCCAGATTATCAGTGTTTTTTCTTTCTTTACAGGTGATTTTGTCATCAAACCTCAGGCAATTTTGAAGCAAACCAATCTCCTCAGTGTCATTATTATTCTACAAACCTCAAACCCATACCTATCACTTTTCCATAAGTATTTTACATTCCTACTATTGTCATGAGAAAGCCCTGCTAAATATAGTAGATCTTTCAGTTCAACTAGTGAGGTGTCATAATAAATATACTTTTGAGTATGACTATGGGTGCATATTTGTATTTCAGCATTTGTGTATTTCATCATTACAAATAAAGTTAGCACTTCATCTGTTACAATTTTCAACACTGAATGGCAGTGCTGGCAAGCTGTCTAATAGGTTTCACTCTTCCCAAGGTCCTCACTATATTTTCAGACCTAGTTCTAACATTGGACCATTCCATTTGGTTGTGTGATCATTTTGCACCATTTCTACTAGTCAGATAGGCACTCACATTGCTGCTTTCTTCGTCATCTCAATCAAGGAGGTCTGCATTCCCTGTGTCTGTGTTGGCTGATTCTTGGACCATTTCGCTGTCAGAAGAACTTTTGGCTCACATGGCCAACATCAAAGTCATTACCACCTTCATCATCCATGCATGAATGATCTGATGATTCACTTTCGACCTCCTCATAAACTTGTAAACCTGGTTTTGCATGTGCTATTATACTGAATTGGGCTACTTGCATCAGAAAAATCAAAAGAAAACTTAAAAAAAATCTTAAATGCACAGAAATTTAGCAACGAGCATTTCTTGGGTAAGCTCACCTGTTGCTGCTTTGGATTTCCTGTACATACAGGAAATCCACTACCATTTGTCTGCCGAGTGGTGAATGCACAGATGGATTTTTGCTTTCCTCAGGCACAGCTACTGTGAGTCACACCCACATTCCATTTATGGCAAAACACATGTTTACAGAACAGAAGAGTGGTGTGTGTGTATTGTACTCTTTGTGATGCTCAGATAAACACACACAAAACCCATTAAATGGAGCATTATGTGGGTAAAAGTCCAAGTTTGACACTTTTGCACACATTTACACACCTTACTGCTTGTTGTACCAAATGGGTAAATGTGAAGATTGCTTCCTGTATTCCCCAGGAACAGCTACTGAGATGGACAGCTGGATTCACCTCAGCTAAAGTAAAAATTTATAGTAAAAAAGTATAGGATGGGTTATTGTAACCCAGTGTTATGCCCCGTGGTTTTTAACAACCAGAATTCATTTCACCCCCAAGGCTGAGGATTCTGAGAAAGATCCTGAGATGATAGTGGAAGGAGGTGGATTCAGATGCTGGGTTTCTTTGAGGGTGGTTTGAAGATGTGTAGTGGTCCCAGGGCTTATAAAAGCAAATGAGACTTGTCAACAAGCTCTGATACATTGGATTGTTTTTAAGATTATTAAACAGATGCAAGCTCAGTTCTCTTTCTCACCATGGTCCTTGCTCTGGAATGTTTTATGTGGCACATTTGCATAATGTTGGAACACTGAAGCCTTGAGGAGTAGAGCCACCTTCCTTACTGCAATGCAATTTTACCACTTTTCCTTGGTAACATTATTACTGAAGAAGAATGACACTTAGGCAGTTGTTTTTTGTTCCCAGTTGATGACCACCACTACTGTGTCATTTGACCTAAAGAAACACGTCTACCTGCTTAGATCCCTTTCTATAGTAATTGGACTGTGTATGTTATCCTTACTGGATGTTTAGAGTGTGTTGCTGTAATCAGAGTGATTATTTCCCCAGCCTATTTTTACCATTAACATAAAACATAAAACATATCTGCTCATTGATTCAATAAATGCTGATATTTATTAAATAACTTTGTAAGTTTAGTCAATATATGGGATTCAGTTTATAGAAGACATAATATTTGCAGTTTAGCAATGGAAGGCCAGACAAAGTATTCATGAAAAGTTAAATATTGCAAATCAATAGATGGTGAGTCAAATAAATGATTCAGAATTTGTTGTAAATAACTAAGCACTCTTTCATTCATCAACTTAAAAAATACTTAATGAGTGCCTACTATGTGACTCAAGTGAGGGACAAAATACTGAGATGAATTTTATGAAAATATTGCCTTCAAGGAAATTTTGTAAGGCAATTTAGTGACATCTATTGATGTAAATAATGAACACACTCAGTCACACTGTGTTTCCACATCCTCGTTTATACCCCAGATGCACATTCATTCATGTGAACAGAAAATGGTGTATAAAATTATGATACTTGCAGTATTACCGGTAATATAATACTACAAACAATCTAAATGTCTATTAATAGGGGAGAATCTACATAAACAGGCTAAAGCTATACCATGAAAAATTATATAGAGATTAAGAAGAATGAGGTAGATATATCAATAGATCTTTAGGATACACTTTTGAATAAGTGACAGGTAATTACATACATAGAGTATATCTCCTAGGTAAAGTGAAAAGCAGAAGGAAAAACATAATACAAAATAATTTTATGCACTTTCTAAGGGTAATAATATGGCTATTAAAAAAAAAGAAAAATACAGCTGGGTGCAGAGGCATATGTTGTAATCTTAGCAATTGGGAGGCTAAAATGAGAGGATTGGAGTTTGAGGCCAGCCTGAGCTACACAGCAAGACTGTATCTTAGAAAAAAAAATCACACTCATTACAATGAGGAGCAAAAGTTCAATGGGCTGCCACCAATATGATAACAGTGGTCACCTCTGGATAGGTTTGGAAGGAACTCAGATTAAGGATGTTTGTGAAAGGAAACCTTAGCTTAGCTTTGATATTTGTTTTGTTTAAGGAAATACATTTTGTTTATTTTCTTGAGTGGTAAATGCCACAGAAATTGGTAGACAAAATCCTATGAGAATTTCCTGTGTCAGTACATGGTAGAAGTTAAATGAATGTTTATTGAAGTGAACTAAAGTAAAGATAGAGAACAAGAGGAGTGTTTGAGGCTGGAAGCATCAGAGTGGACTTCTACATGGGGCATAGGTTTGAACTGGTCTTTCCCAAGGAGAAGTGTTGGAGATGTGGAAAAATAGGGTAACATGCACGTTCCACAGTGTGGACATGGGTGGAGAAAATTCTACATAGATAATTGTGTCACCTATGACTTCTTTCTCATTTGTACACCAGTTATGATTTATCTTCCTTAGTGGACTGTCCAGGACACCCAGTGCAATGTTAACCAAAGAAATGAGGGCAGAAATCCTTACTTTGTTCTTAATCTTGGGAAAAATCTTGTGTGTGTGTGTGTGTGTGTGTGTGCGCGCGCGCACATGCACGCATGTGCTTTCTTTTCATTTATAAATTCCTGTTGAATTTTCTCAATTTTGTGTCTATTATCATGTAGGTTATCTTTTGTGCTCTGTTAATGTGGTGAATAATACAGAAATATTTATTTCATTTTTTTTCTGCATTTTCTAATTCTTTTGCTGTGTGTCAGTCTGAGTATTTTCAACTGATCTCTTTAGGACCATTAAGCCTTCTTTTGTCAGAGTGGAATGCTAAAACCAATTCTTGGAAAGAGCTCAATTTCTGTATGGATGGGGCCCAGGATGTAGCCCTTTATGTTTATGAACAGAAAGGAGCTTCCTTTTTGGGTGGTTTAAATTCCCATCCTGTCCCTGTGGGGTGAGCCTCACTACATTCTTACCTCGGTAGATAGTTCTTCCTGCCCAGGTTATAGTACAGAGCAACTAGCAAAGCCTTGAGCAGAAAAGATGCAACTGACATTGGATTCACCCACTGCCTTTCTTTTTTCTCTGTGTTTCCAGTATTATATTTCCTCACTACATTGGTAGTCCTGGCCCCAATTTTTATCTCCCCAGATCCATGACATTGCCAAAAGATTTGCTTAGCTTCTTAAGTACTGAGCAGCTGCTTTCGGCTTGAGTAGGACCATCACTTAAGAGTACTGTGCTTGAGGAAAAAGTGGGATAGAATATCAGGATTCCTTCTCTCTAGGACCTTGGGCTCTTAAGTATGAAGATTGGCCCTGGTGGGTTTCTAGGGTTTTAAAAGAGGTTTCTTTTTAATTTAGTTTTATTTTCCCTTGAGGGGAGGGTTAGTGTGGTACAGCAAGCAGATGCATCTTTCAGTATCACTCTGAAGTGGTTTCAAGATAAATCCTGGAATGGTGAGGAGAGGAAGCACAGGGATCGTGTCCTTGCAATGCTGCCCAGCTGTGCAAGTAGCAGCACAGCTACACTGTTACCCAGTTATGCTACTTTCAGAGCAAGTCTTTCAAGCCCTTTCTCCGAAACCAGGACTGAGTCATGCCACCGAGGGAACTGCTCTGACAGGAGAATGTGCTTCCCCTGTGCCCTTACCAGAGGCTTGTCTGAAGATCTTAGTGACTTTTTCACTCCTCCTTTAGTTCAGATTTCAAGTCAAGATTGGGTGTGTCTTGGCAAAAAGTCTGCAAATTATCCTGGACTTCATTCCAAACTATCCTGGAATTGATATCCTGGAATTCTCCTGACTTCAAGGTTTGTCGCTATAGGAGTCATGGTCAAGAACTGAAGATTTTGGGGCTGGGGATTTAGCTCAGCGGCAAAGTGCCTGCCTGGCAAGCGCAAGGTCGTGAGTTCGGTTCCTGGTACCGGAGAAAAACCAAAAAAAAAAAAAAAAGAACTGAAGATTTTATTCTGTTTCTTCTATTCTTGAATGTCCAGTTTTAGCAGACATTATTTTTTAAACCACAGCACTTAATTTCACTCTTGAACTCTTAGGTCTTTTCTGTTAATTCTCACTCAGTATGTTGGCTCATACCATGTAGGAGGGTGGGTATGAACGTGGCCAGAAGAGGGCCCTGTATAGGTCACAGGCCTGCAAATTAGCGGGTTCAAAAGGTGACAAATGACCTGCAGTACCAGTAATGGAAGGGGAAATGTGTCCTAGTGTCCCTTAGTGTTGATTGTGGAAGCTAAGACTGAGTAATGGGGTTGATCCTCTTTATAGCGTGGGGACATCTAGAAGCATGCTGTAGGTTTGCTTCCCAAGTTAGAACCTCAGTTTTGAGAACTGGCTTCTTTTAGAGTTTGGAGACCAACCCTGGACTCAGGCAAGATGAGGTAAGAGCAGCTGCAGAATTAAGCAGTTTTCCATCTTTAGTTTCTGCATTTTTTTTATCTTAAAAACATCTTCTGATGGGTTGGGTGTGATGATGAATGCCTATAGTGCCAGCCCTCGGGAGACTGAGGCAGAGGATCGCTGTGAGTTCTAGATCAGCCTGGATAACACAGCGAATTCAAGGCCAGCCTGAACTACTATATTAAGAGATCCTGTTTCAAAATGAACAAATAAACAAGACAAAGAACACAACACCAAAAATCCCAGGATAACCTTTTGCTTACCTTCTTAGAGAGACTCCCCATTTTACTAGTTGACATGCAAGAGCCACGTGAATCTGAGCATCTGGTCTGTTGAGATTAGAACTGAGGGAATGATGGAAGGGCTCCAGTATTAAATGTCACAAGGTTCTCAGATCTTGCAAAAAGGAAGGTCTCCACCAGAACTATACTTTTCTCTTGGGTTCGAGGTTGCGGTGATGGACCCTGAGAGTTTCACTGGATGTACTTGAAGAGATCTACATTGAAGGAAGACTAACATGTTTTCCTAAGGAGAGAATGTTTCTATTTCCTGTGTAAGCCTTACTTGTAATACCTATTTTGGAGCTCAACTATAGACATCTGGTGTCCTGTCTTCTATGTCAGCCCAATAGGCATTATGACATTAAAAAACTGTGGAAGCTAGACATCCTCTTTTCTTAAAAATTATTCCAGGATCCCAAAGACTAAAGCTACTCAAAAGGGGTCCTGGCATTGATAAGAACCCAGGAGAGTCCAGTACAACACTTATATAATGCTGCCCAGGCACCAATGCATACTGGTTATTTTGTGTGTATTGTCTTGTTAAACAAGTATAGGTCTTTCACATGTATGCTTACTCTCTGTAACAGTTCACCTCATGCTTGCTGTAAGAGTTCTGTGTCCTACTCTTTTCAAATCTGTGTGTTGGGGGCTGGGGATTTAGCTCAGCGGCAAAAGCACCTGCCTGGCAAGCGCAAGGTCGTGAGTTCAATTCCTGGTACCAGAAGAAAAACAAAACAAAAAAAACAAACAAATCTGTGTGTTTCAGATACATGTATCTACAAAATTATAAGCTGGCTTCTAGTGTCTTCCTGTTCCCCACCAAGCCTGGCAGGGACTGGGGACTCTAAATACTGAGTGAGTGGTTGATGAATGAATGATCTCCATGGAAATTAAGTTGAAAGAGGCAGAGCACTCCATCCTTTTGCCTCCAGCTCTCTGGCCCCTCTGATCCCAATTAGGGTGTGTCTGTGAAGATAAGGATACTGGGAAGGATCCTAGCCAAGTTTTTCTCAGCACATTCTATCTGCATTACTATTTGGAGACCATGAAAAAGTTATACTATTCATGCAAAAATTACAAACACATAAGCCAGGGCAACAGTTAAATGACAATAAAATTTAGACCCTATCATTTAACCCTTCTGTGTATTCCACTGACTAAACCAAGGGTTCTCAAACCTGGTCATCAAACTGGGGACAAAGTGGAGGTTTTTAGCTCCTATTTCATCTTATTTATTAAGTTTAGGAGGGGGTGAAAGAAACTATGTTCCCAAAAATGGTAACAAGGAAGTTCTAGATGACTGTGAAGATCAATCTGATTTGGACCACAGGGTAAAGTAAAGCTCCCTCAGAGAGTAGCAAAGTCCTCTAGGAGCTACTCCCCCTGTCTTCATCTGCACACTCATTTTCTGCTCTGTCCTCCTGCTGCATACTTCCATTTCTGTGTATCCCCCTTAGTTGTTCTCTAACATAAATGCATACATACCGACACACACATAGACTCACAGATATACACACACATGCACATAGACATACAGATACTCAGACACCATCGACTGTCCCTTTGCTAGGGATGCATTCTTCTAACTCACCTGTGATATTTACTTTTATGTGTCAGCTTGGTGAGGCTATACTACCTAGTTCTTCAATAAACACTAATCTAGATGCTGTTGTGATGGTATTTTGTAGATGAAGTTAACATCAATAGTCAGTTGACTTTAAAAGGAGATTATCCTTGATCATTTAGGTAGGCTTCATTCAGTTACTTGAAAGTCCTGTCTTGGGAAAAGGAAATTATGTCTATGGGTTTCCGGATTAGTTCCCGCCCCAGAGTTTCAAGGCTGTCAGTCTGCCTGATGGATTTTAGGCTTGCTAGCCCATATAATCACATAAGCCAATTCCTTGAAATCTCTGTCTCTGTCTCTCTCTCTCTGTATCTTTCTCCTCTGTCTTTCCCTCTCCCTGCCCCTCTTTCCCTCTCTCTCTTTCTCTGTCTCTGTCTTCCTTTCCTTTTCTGCGGTATCCCTCTCAGTCTTTGGTTGTTGGTAGTTCAAGCATCATACGCCTTGAAACTACCCTCACTCTCACTCCCTGCCAGCACTGGCTGGGTGTCCCCTTTCCTGCCCCTCCTCTACCTATCCTGTGACTGCCAGCCCTTCTGACTCCCAGAACTTTCCATTTCCAGATCTGCTTACCTTTGTGTTCTCAGCTCCTAGCACAGGGTCTGGCCCAGGAAGTGCTTGACGTGGGGGTGTGAACTGAAGCAATGGTGCTTATGACAATGATGGGTCCTATGTGTGTGGGTCAGTGTTCTGAAGGACAGAGTTAGGGGCAGCCTTTGCAATATCCACTGCTACTTGAAGTCATGATCCTTTGCCAAACCTTATTCAGAAGAGGTACAGCCAGGAGACTCCTTGGCCAAAGCACCATCCTGCACATGGCCTTTCAATTCATCTGACTACTTAGGAGCACTAGAGGATGGTTTTGAGAGTAAAGAAACACCAATTGTTAAAGTAATCCATAAAGCAAAACTCAAACTGCACTTCTATGCAGCCCACACTACTCCCCAGACAGTTTCTTTACATTTTTTGTGGCTGTACAACATATATACAGAATGTGCTCACAAGTACCTACACGCATGTGAACAGCAGTCACACTGCGAAATAAAATATTACCAGCAGAAAGAAAGCCTCTCTCCATTTTCGCTTTAATCACTAAGTCAGTGACCTCCCCTAAGCCTAACCACTGCTCTGATTCTTAATCACAAACCACAGGCTATTGGACCGTCAAAAGTCTATCACAAAGATCTCCAAACATCAGACAGGCTACTTGAAAAAAATTTACAATTCTTCCACTGAATATAATTTGGATCTATACAATTATACTGATTATTACTTGATTTATTACATTTGACAAGAATTATTGGATCATCTAATAAATGAAGATTTTTACAGTCCCTTTTCTCTATTCCTACTTCTCTTCTCTTCCCAAATTTGTAGTGTGAGTGTATTTATGAATATGTTTATATGTATTACACATATACATACATTCTTTTTTTATTTTAAAGAGAAACAAAATAATAACAACATAGACAAAGATAAAACAGCACAAAAACAATAAAAATGATACAGGGTTCCAAGATAAAATGATAGGAACTAACAGTGGTTATTATATTGCATATTATCTTCAATGAAGTTGCTCAGATTACCAGATATAAGATGCAAAATTGAACAAAGAGAATAAAAATAATTAAAAAAAACATTAGAAATGATACAGAGCTTCACTAAACAAGATGGTAGGAATTCATCAATGGTTGTTATATTGCATATTGTCTTCAAATTAGTTGTTCAGATTACCAGATATAAGCATGCAAAATTGGTTAAAAAACCTTAAGCATTAACAGTTCCTTTCAATAGACCAATAGACATCAACAGTACAGTTATCCCAGCTATCCATATATATATATATACATCTTGCCTCTTTCTTTCTTTTTCTCCTTTCCCTCATCCTATTTGTTCCTTCCCTTTGAGCAATTTCCACTAGGGAGACAATATGATGTTTACACATGTGGGTCTGATTTATTTCACTTACGAGTATGGTCTCCAGTTGCACACATTTACCTATAAAAGACTTGAGTTTATCTTTTTTACAGCTGAATAATACTCCATTGTATAAAAATACCACATCATTTTTATCCATTCCTCAGTTAATGGGCACTTGGGTTGTGGCTAATATTTAGCTATGTGCTGCTATAAACATTGGTGCACATATATTGCTGTGGTACGATGTTTTTAATTCTGGGAAAATACGCAGAAGGGGAATAGCTAGGTTAAGTGGGACCTCTAATTCTAGTTTTGTGAGGAATCTTCACACTGATTTCCACAGTGGTTCTACCAGTCTACACTCCCACTAGCAGAGGAGAAGAGTTCCTTTTTCCCTGCAGCCCATCCAGCATTTATTATTGGCTGATTTCTTGATGATAGCCATTCTTTCTGGGGTGAGATGAAATCTCAGTGTTGTTTTTATTTGCATTTCTTGAATGATCAATGATGTTGAACAGTTTTTCATATATGTATTTGCTATTTGTATTTTTTCATCTGAGAAGTGTATATTCATCTCAGATGCCCATATTTGGATTGAGTCTTCGAATTTGGGGGGCCTGATTTTTAAAAATTCTTTATATGTTCCAGATAGAAGTCCTTCATCTGATGGACAGTTGATTAAAATTTTTCCCAATTTGTGGGTTTTCTTTTTACTCTGTTTGTGATTTCTTTTCATGTATAAAAACTTTTCAATAAGATGAGATCCCAGTTGCTGATTCTTTAAAGTGTTTCCTCTGTAGTTTGGTTGTTGTTCGTGAACTCTCTGCCTAACACTAAGTCTTCAATATTTCTACCTACTTTCTCTTCCAGTAGATATAGTGTTTTTTAATATTTAGATCTTTGATCCATTTTGACTTTAGTTTAGTGAATAGTGATAGACATAGGTCTAGTTTTAGTCTTCAGCATGTGGAAAGCCAATTTTTCTAGCATCATTTACTAAAGAGGCTATCTTTCTTCCAGTGAACATGTTTGGCCCCTTTGTCAAAGATAAGGTAGCTGACTGTGTTTGTAGTTGTGTCTGAATCTTCTAATCTGTTCCACTGATCTTCAAGTCTGTTTTTTTGCCAGTACAATGCTGATTTTCTCACAGTAGCTTTATAGTACAAATTCAAGTCAGGGATTGTGATGCCTCCCACCTTGCCTTTGTTGCCCAGGATTGCTCTTGCTATTCTAGGCCTCTTCTGGTTCCAGATGAATTCTAGGAATGTTTTTCTAGACCTCTGAGGTAAACTAATGGTATTTTAGTTAGGATTGTATTGAATCTGTACAACAATTTTGGGAGTATGGCCATTTTCATAACATTGATTCTTTCTATCCATGAGCAAGTAATATCTTTTCATTTTCTGAAGTCCTGTTTGATCTCTTTTTTCAGAGTACTGTAATTTTCACTGTGTAGATCTTTTACTTTCTTTGTTAGATTAATTCCTAAGTATTTCATATTTTTAGATACTATTATGAAAGGTGTGGTTTCCCTAAAATTCCTCTCTCAGTCTGTTTGTTGTTTGTGTACAGGAATGCAACTGATTTTTAGTATTGAC
Organism: Chinchilla lanigera; assembly: GCF_000276665.1. Lineage (NCBI taxonomy): Eukaryota > Metazoa > Chordata > Mammalia > Rodentia > Chinchillidae > Chinchilla > Chinchilla lanigera. The sequence continues at coordinate 3,055,512 of NW_004955501.1, forward strand.
TTTGTATTCAGCTATACAACCAAATTTAGTTACTAAATCTATAAGCCTTTTGGTGGAGTTTTTGGGGTCTTCTATGTAGAGGATCATGTGATCTGCAAATAATGGTACTTTCACTTCTTCCTTTCCTACCCTTATTCCTTTTATTTTTCTCTCTTGTCTAATTGCTCTGGCTAATATTTCCAGAAATATGTTGAATAGGAGTGGTGACAGTGGACATCATTGTCTTGTTTCTGATATGAAAGTGAAAGTTTCCAATTTTTGTGCATTTAGTATGATGTTGGCTATTGGTTTGTCATAGATGGTTTATATCAGAGTGAGGTAAAGACTATCAATTCTTATTTTCTGTTGGGTTTTTATCATGAATGAGTGCTGGACTTTATCAAATGCTTTTTCTGCATCTATTGAGATGATCATGTGATTTTTGTCTTTGGTTCTATTGACATGGCATATTACATTAATTGATTTGCATATTTTTAACCATTCCTGCATTCTTAGGATGAATCCCACTTGATCATGGTATATCATCTTCTTGATGATTTGTTGCATTGTGTTTGCTAGTATTTTATTGAGAATTTTTGCATCTATATTCATTAGGGAGATTGGCCTGTAGTTTTCTTTTTTGATTAGATCTTTTTCTGGTCTTGGTATCAGGGTAATACTTGCCTCCAGGAATGAGTTGGGGAGAATTCCTTCCCTTTCAATTTCATTAGAGTTTGAGAAGAATTGATGATAAATCTTCTCTAAATTTCTTGCAGAATTCAGCTGTGAATCCATCAGGACCTAGACTTTTCTCCATTGCTAAGTGTTTAAAATTACATTTTCAATTTTGTTGGCTGATATTGAATTATTCAGGATTTTTATATATTCTTCATTCAGCTTTCATAATTTATATGTATCTACCAATCTGTCCATTTCCTCTGTGTTTTCCATCCTATGAGAGTAAAGACTTTCAAAGTAGATACTGATGATTTTCTGAATTTCTATAGTATCTATAGTGATTTCATCCTTTTCAACCTTATTCCATGAATTTGAGTTTTTTCTTTCCTCTTTTTGATAAGGTTGGCTAGGGATTTATCAATTTTATTTATTCTTTCAAAGAACCAACTCTTTGATTCATCAATTCTTTTTGTTGTTTTCTTAGTCTCCATTGTGTTAAATCCTGCCTTCTTTGGGCTTTGGGCTTGACTTGCTCTTCTTTTTCTAGATGCTTGAGGTGTAGCATAAGATTGTTTATTTGTCCTCATTCTGTTTTCCTGATGTGGGAATTCACCACTATAAGTTTCCCTCTGAGAGCTGCTTTCATTGCATCCCACAGATACCTGTAAGTTGTATCTGCATTTTTGTTTGATTGTAAATATTGTTTAATTGCTTCTTTAATTTCATTTGTGACCCACTGGCTGCTCAGGAGGGTGTTATTTAATTTCCAGCTGTTTATGGAGTCTTTGTGATTTCTTTTGTCATTAATTTCCAATTTCATTGCACTGTGGTCTGGTAGTAGGCATGGGATAATTTTAATTCCTTTGCATTTACTTAAGTATGTTCTATGTGCTAGTATATTGTCTATTGCACATGTCCCATGTGCACCTGAGAAGAGTGTGTATTCTGATGTCGTTGGGTGGAACACCCTGTAAAGGTCTACTAAGCCCATTTGTTGACAAGTTTGGTGTAGTTCTGTTATTTGTTTGCTGATTTTTTGTCCAGTTGATCTATCTCTATGTGACAATGGTGCGTTAAAGTTCCCTGTTATGATTGTGTTACTGTTTATTTCATTTTTCATGTCTGTTAAAATTTGTCTTTTATAGTTAGATGATTCTGTATTTGATGCATAGATATTTATGATTGTTATCTCTTCTTGCAGTTTTTCCCTAACAAGTATGTAGTGACCTTCTTTATCCCTTCTTGGTTTGAAGTTCACAGCATGCACAAATGGAATAGCTACACCTGCTTTTTGCTGTGTTCCTGTTGCACAGAGCATCATTTTCCATCTTTTGATTTTCAATCTATGAATTTCCTTTTGAGTTAAATGCTTTTCTTGTACTCAGCATATTGTTGGATTTTGTTTCTTGATCCACTCTGCCAGTCTGCTTCTTTAGATTAGTAAATTGAGACTGTTTACATTGATGATTATAACTGATATGTATTGACTTATCTTGGTCATGTCGTTTTCCTGCTGGGGGTTCCTCATGCTCCCCTCTGTTTAATTGCTTGCTCTGCTTTGTGGTTCCTTTCTGTTGTTGTTCTTGAAAGTGTGGTCATTTTTATCTCTTTCTAGAATACCTCTTAGTACTCTTTATAGGGTTGGTTTGGCACTCATGAATTTCTTGAGTTGTTCATTGTGGAAATATTTTATTTCTCCATTAATTTTGAAGTATAGTTTTGCAGGATATGTGAATCTGGGTTGAAAGTTGTTTTTTTTTCAGGACCTAAAATACTTTACTCCATGCTCTTCTTGATTTGTGTTGAGAAATCTGTCATGATTCTGATGGGCTTTCCTTTATAGGTGATATTTCTTTCCTCTGACAGCTTTTAGTATTCTGTTCTTTTGTTGAATTTCTGGGATCTTGATCACTATATGTCTGGGTGTAGATTTATTTTGGTTATGGCTAACTGGAGCTCCATATGCCTCACTTAACTATATGTCTGATTCTTTTTCTGCTTACTTCTGCAAATAGTCTTCTTATGTCATTTGTGTTGACTCTTGATGTTTGTTAACACCTATTAATCTTACATTGTTTTTCTTTGCATCATCTTGCAGCTGTTGAACTATTTCCTGGTTCCTTGTTACTTTTAAGAGCTCTTTCCTTTCACAATCATTAGCTGCAATGTTGTCTTCAAGGTCTGAAAGTCTGTCTTAAGGCTCACTCAAGTGGTTTTGCTAGTTTTTGATGGAATTTTTTATTTCCTGGATATCTGTTTGAATCAGTTTCATGCAGTCTAATTCTTTTCCTTTTTTTTTGGTACTGGGAGTCAAACTCAGGACCTTGCACATGCCAGGCAGGGGATTGTGCTGCTGAGTTATATTCTCAGCTCTAATTCTTCCTATATTGTTCATTTAAGTTTCCATCATTTTTCTATGCTCCTCTACTTTTTTTACCTATGTCTTTGGATGTGCAGAACAATTCTTTCTTTATCATTTTGATTTCTTTTTTTAACCTGAGAGATTACTGTGTTTCTGATCTCATTTTTTCTATGGCTGGATGGAGTTGTTTCTTTACTTCAGTTGCTATCATTTCAGAAATTTCAGGTGTATGACTTCTAAACTCTTCTATGTTGATGTCTTCTTGACTTCTTCTGGGTGGTGTGAGGTCTGAGATTGCACTTTGCTCTATGTTTTTATCATTTTTGAAGATCCAGAAGTTCCCTGGAGCTCTGCCTCACTCCCATGATGGTTTGGGAGTGGTGGGGCAAGGACCCAAAGCTTCCTGGTGCTCAGTGTGACCAATGCTATAGTGTGTGTGTTGGGGGGCAGAGTGTGGTTGCTGCTGCTCATGAAGCTTTCCTAGGCTCAGCATAGCTCCCAAACTGCTGGGAGAGGGGTGGGAGTGGCTCACTGATGTTCCTGAAGCTGTCTGGGTGTCAGCTTGGCTCCCAGGATGGTGCAGGGGGAGGCAGGGCATGGTCACTGAGGCTCTTGATGCTGTCCAGTGGTCATCGTGGCTCCCATGCTGGTTGGAGAGGGGTGGGTGCATGGTCACCAGGGCTTGTAAAGCTGTCTAGGGCTCAGTTTGTCTCCCATGCTCATTGGAGAAGGGTGGGGGTGGCTCACTGAGGCTCTCGAAGCTGTCCAGGGCTCAGCTTGGCCCCTGCAAGGCTGTGAGAGGCAAGGGCGTGGTCACCAAGGCTCTCAAAGCTGTCTGGTGCTCAGCTTGACTCCCGTGAGGGTGTGTCTACATAATTTCTTTAGAAGGCATGAAAATATAGTTATAAATATTTAATTTATTCTATCAATCATTTAATTGCCAATAACAATAGCTAATGTATAATTAATAGCTGACATTCATTGAGTATTTACCATATGTCAAGCTGTCTTCCAGTCATATTAATACATTTAACTTTTACACAGCTCTATAAGTAGATATCTCTATTTTATAGCTGAGAAAAATGAGGACAGGATTATACTAAGGACAAGATTTATACTCAGTCAATTTAACTCTAGAGCCCAAAGTCTTAGCCACTATGCCACTATAATTTTAAATAATATACATTAATTTCTTATTGCATCTTCTTTCTTCTTTTTAGAGTAATTTTAGTCATAATCCTTTCTAGAATAACTTCAGGTAAGGTAAACTACTTACTGGAAAAACCATTTACTTTACTTCTTCAAAGTTCTAAACTAAATATTAGTTTAAAATGACAGTGACATATGGGTCTAATACTTCAGTTATGAAAATTAAACCTTTGAATAATTCTATACTTAGAGACTTGCTGTTATTTTACTTTGTTTTTATCTTATAATTTATTGTAAAATGTGTGTTATATCTATTTTTTGCTCTATGATATTTATAGGAGTATTTGGCTATAAACAATATAATTCTGATCTGACCTTATTAATTCATATTTGGTACTTTGAGTCAGAGAGGCTCCAGTGGAAATGTACCTGTGTACAGACCAACATAACCTCCCCAAAGTCCATGTGTGAGATTCATTCCATTCATTCCCTGATGTGAACAGATATATACCCAATGAGTTGGAAGAACAAACAAACCCCAGATGTCTGTGTGCTCAACTGCACCTGCCAGCTTGGGAGCCACTCCTCAGTCAGTGACAAGTAAATGGGCCTCTCAGTAGGGCCATGCCTGAGCTCTCATCTCATTTGAGGCAGGACAATGGCCCAACATGTTCTCTAGCTCAACCAGGCTTCTTCTAGCCACCATAGCCTGTACATGGACTGGGTTTTTCTGGTTTTTCATTTTTGCTGCTTCTCATTGGGGTGTTGGATCATCAAAAAAATTGTGCCCATAGTTATGAAAAGAATGCAACAAAGTTAGCCCAGTGTGGTGACTAAGCACACATGTCCAGTTTGACTCTAGCTCTGAAACTTGATGGTGTGCAGTGTTGGGAGGCTTCCTTAATCTTGTTGAGTTTTAGTTTTCACATCTGTAAAAATAGAGCTAATATTTATTTGCCAGGATGTTAGGTTTAAATTAGATTAGTGCTGTGGCACATCCTGGACTCCCACCATGCAGTAGAGAGAAGCACAGAAGGTGGGTGTCTCACTCAGCCTGGGAAAGGTATCAGAAAATTCCTCCAGTAGGAAGTTTTACCTAAACAGAGTCCTAAAAATAACAAATATAATTACTGGTCAATATATATTTTTGTGTTCATGTATGCATGTGGGTGGGAAAGGGATGCAACAGCCTGAGATGAGGAAGACTTGGATGAAAATAATTAATGAGGTCTGTGCAACACAGCTATGCCTAAGACTGTGGACTGGAGGGTGAGTGTGAGGCAAGAGCAGGTTGAACTGGACCAGTATCTGAAGCTCTGAAAGAGAAGAATGACTAAAGAGGCTGAGAATACTCATGAAGCTTTTACCTTTCAATTTACTTTCATTTACAATTATCAAATATCAGAGTTAGAGAACTCTTATCCTACAAATAGAAAAATAGAAGCTTATAGAGGTCCACTTATTGAAGGTGGCTATGTTAATTAGTGGCAGGTCATGAGCTATGCTTTCTTGCCTCCCTGTGTAATGGGTGGGTCCTGCCACCTTGTAACCCACTCTCTTCCTTTCTCAAATACTCTAGACATGTCCAAGATCTGTGCTGTCACATGCACGTAGTTTGCTGACAGTCCTAGCAGCCTTTCCATTGTATAAAGTAATACATGATCTTGATTTTAGAAGTGAAATTGCACTGCCCTGCTTGTAATAAAATACAGCCATGAGGCAGTCTTTCCTTAGCATGAAGTGGCTATAGCACAGAGATGTGCTTTTTTTTTTTTTTTTTTTTTTTTTTACCAGGATAGGGTGTTTGGGAGAAATTTAGTGGGGGCACCTCAAGTCTGAGTGGTGGCATGGCATTAAGATGCAGTCTCTTGGGCCAGAGATTTCCTGAGTTCAAAGCCTAACCTGCCACGTAGAGCCAGGTGACAGCCATACTTTTCACACCTGCGTTCTCTGCACTGAACCACTCGGGGCTACGGAACAACTCTCTGAGAATTCTTAAGCTACAGGGAAGAGGAACAAAGATGCAAACATAGAGAAGGACCTCTGCAGTAGAAGGCAGTAAGAATAGCTTTATTCCCACTTGGTGTTGTGTGAACAAGGGGTCAGGTTCAAGCCCTGCCATGTTCTAGCTGTGGCATCTTGGAGAAGTTAGTCTTACTTCTCTGATCCTCAGTTTTCCTGCTGAAAAACAAGGTAATAATGAGTACATCTTCCACTGAACCACTGTGAAGACTGAATAAGATAAATGGACAAAAGGAGGAGGAGGTGAAGGGATCCATGATGGGGTGGTGAAACAAGAAAGTGATCTTTCCTTAGACAGATTTTGAAAAATTCCTAGAAGATAGAAAGCAGATGGGATCAGATTGCAGAAACATAAGTGCAGGAAAAAAGCCATAGCTCCCAACACAGACAATGGAAGATGATTACAGAAGCAATAGAAGTTCCAGAAATATTTTAAGCTTAGATTCAACAAATTGAGATTGCAGGAGGGGCTTTAAGGCAATCATCAGGTTAATTACTAAAGCTTTGTATTCTAAATAGCTGAACCCATCAGCTCCCTCCTGAGAAGAGTGCAAGGGTAAGGTTTAGGCCCAGAATAAAACCTCCAGGCAGGAGAAACAACTCCGAGAGACAGAGCAGATCCCAGGGAAGTAAATCCAGACAGCCCAGATAGAAAAAGAGAAAAAAGAGAGGGGTTTATTCATAAATATGCCCCCAGAACAAACTTGGAACACAGCCATCTGACGTAGGAGTCCTGCCTCAGGAAACTCAGATGGGCAGTTAGGTCAGAAAAGGACAGAAACAACTCCAGATGACTTACACCCCTTGCAAAAGGGGAGAGGCCCTCTCATGAAACCAGCTGCTTGCTTTCACATCCTGTTGTCCATGTCCCTCCAACCTGAGTCTCTCCAGACAGCTGGAAGCAGTAGTCTCACATTCAAATGCAAACAATAGTTAAGGATGTCCAAACGTTTAAGTAAAACAAACATCATTAAAAGAAGAACCAAAACCAACAATAAAATAGCTAATGTCCACGACAAAGGAAAAATAACTTTAAAGTGAATGTAATTAAAAGTCAGTATTGATGGGCTGGTACAACACCAGTTAAGAAAAAGTGATGTGAAAAAGACTTGATTAGGATTCTATGACCACCAAATGCTTTCGAACACTGAACATTTACTAGGTGTGCTGAATCACAGAGTGCAGAGTGAGCGCTGGTAAAGAATGAACTCATGAATGAACTGGAGAGAGAAGAGGGAGGGCTGAAGGGAGGAAGAGAGAGAAAAAGAGAGAGGGAGAAAGAGAGGGAGAGGGAGAGAGAGGGGAGTAAAAAAAATATAGAACTGAAATAACCACAAGTTTTAAGATTGAAAAGGGTCACAGAAAGACCCACAAAATGAATGACCCTAAACTCCCAATGGATACCACTGTTGAAGTAAAAACATTTCAAGAATGAAAGAAAATGCTGTAAGTTTCCATAAAGGAAAAATAACAGGTTACCTACCAGGAAACAAGAATCAAGTAGGAATTCAATTTCTTTGGTAATCCTGGAAGCTCAAAGTTGGTGGAACAGTATTGTCAAGTTTCAATTTTGAAATTACAATTCTATACTGTGTCACTACCTGTGGTATCTGATGTCAACCCTTGATCTGCCTCTGTGGGAATTTTCATACTAGCTCACTCACCTCCTGGTAACAACCTCTGTTTTCAACTCAAGTTGCAGGTCTTTTTTCTCTCAGCTCTGGATTGTCTCTAATAACTACCCTGAACCTGAGCCTGGGGTTGGAGCAGTTACTGGTCTAGGGGATAACCCTGCACTTCTGAACCAGTTGGTGGAACACACAGTCTTGCACCTTTTAGGAGGATATGTCTAGAAAGTCAGGCATTCCACACTGTTCAGGTGGTGGAACAACCTACAGTAGCTTCCTCTGTAATATACTCTTGCATTGATTTTCTTCCCTTTACTGTCTAAGAATCCCATACTTATTCCTGCTTCCTGGGATGACCTTGCAAATAAATATCTGCACCCAAATCCCTGTTACAGGGGTGGTTTTGGAAGGAACCTGAACATGGACTAGACTACATTCAGTTATAAGAGCAGCAGGAAGCCATGCTCAGGGATGCAAGGACTCTGGTTTTGTCATGCACATTCAGGTGGCTCACCTCCTCTTCTCTACACCTACAGGTTGAATAAGCCCTTCTTTCATTTAAGGCTCCATTCTGGAGAAGGGAAAAGGAAAGGGAAAGGGAAAGGGAAAGGGAAAGGGAAAGGGAAAGGGAAGGAAAGTTAAAAATGGAATCTTATTCCTTAAACACTGAGTCATTCAAAAGAGACTACATACAGTGAAACAGATGGTGGATGAACCTACAAGTTGACAAGATTTTAGTTTGACTTCTCTTCATTGCTCTCACAACAACCCCCACTTTTCTGCAGTAAGAGGAACTTTGGGGTGGAGTAAGGGAGTATCCAAGGGAATTTATTCAGCCTTTTAGGTCAAGCAGTTATCTCTCAGTAGGCCTGTTCCAGGTACTGCAGGGCAGTTAGCATTTTTATTTCCTGGCACTAAAGGCTGGTGGCTCCTTTCAAACAACCAGAACTCAGTCTGTTTGTTGTTTGTGTATAGGAATGCTATGGATTTCTGGGTGTTGACCTTATATCCAGCTACACTGCTGAATTTGTTGATTAATTCAAGGAGTCTTCTTGTGGAGTTTTTGGGGTCTTCCATATAAAGTATCATGTCATCTGCAAATAGTGATAGTTTTACTTCTTCCTTTCTTATCCTTATTCCTTTTATTTCTCTCTAGAGACCATAATCATAAGTGAAATAAATCAAACATACATGTGCAAACATCACATTGTTTCTCTAGTGTAAAGCCTGAAAGAATTAATTTAAACTAGGAGATATGATAGACATTGTAAATTGATGGGAAAGCACTCAAAGGTAAAGGATAACTGAGATATGGGAAAAGAGAAGGCAAAGAAGGAGAAAGTTTGTATGTATGTATATGCAGGATAGTTAACGTGGCTGTTCTACTGTCTTGTATTTCTTTGCTGAAAGAAACTGTCAATGAGTCCTTGGTTGATCAGCTTTGTATGTCTATATCTGTTTTCATGAGAAACCACTTTGAAGATATCAATATGTAATACAACAAGCATTGTTAATTCCCTACTACTCTGTTGGTAACTCTGTACTGTCTGTACTGTTCCTTTGCTATTTTGTAAAATGTCGACTGTCTGTTAATATTTTCCTCCTTTTATTTTTAAAAAAAAAAAAAAAAGAGGAAACACTGGGAAAAAAAAAAAAAACAACCAGAACTCAAACTACTCCAGGGAAGATATGAACTGTAGTCTTAGTTACTGTATTTGTTGCTGAGACGAAGTACCCAACTCCCAAAATGAAGAGAGTTTTGAAATGTTTATTTAGCTCAGAGTTTGTAGAGGTTTCAGTGCATAGTCAGCCCCCTCCAAGGCAGGGTGACGTAGCAGAGGAGCAACAGTTCTTGGCAATGGAAGATAGCAAAAGCAACAAGAGCAAAAGGGGAAGAGGGAGGGGAAAGCTTGTTCTCCTTCCTTATATTGTATGCGGCCTACGCATTCTAGGGCTGGTGTAGCATTCACACCACCAATCCCAGCACTAGACAATGAACCAGTCACATTTTCTAGGTTCCACGGCCTCCAAAAAGGCCCCCTCCCAATGACCACATGAGGCTTTGGGGGGACATCTAGACACAAACCATAACAACTACCAATAAATTAAATGAAAAGTTTAAATGGTTTTTAATATCTGAGTGTGAGTCACATAGATTTGTGACTCATTTACACTTGTCTAGGTCATTTCCTGGTGCAGGATGAATTTCTAACTCCCTCCACTCATTAGTATTCTAAAGGCTGCACACATGAGATGCAGAAATGATGCTGAGTGTAGGCATGAGATTAGAGCTGTTAGTAAGGGAAGGGGGACACTAAGGTCTGAATGTATCCCGCAAATTTAATGTATTGGGAACTTAATCTCCAGTGCAATAGTGTTGGGAGGTGGGGCTTAATGGAGGTGTTTAGGATTTAGAGCTTGCAGGAGTGGGTTTCTGCTTTCTTCTGTTTTTCCTCCACGTGAGGATGTAGCTCACATACCCTCTGGCCTTCTGTTATGTGAAGATGCAGTAAGAAAACGCTATCAGCTGTTGGTACCTTGATGTTGGACTTTCCAACCTTCAGAACTGTGAGAAATGAATTTCCATAGTTTATTAATTATCCAGTCCTAGGTATTACATTGGTGCTTAACAAAATGGACTGAGACAGGGGAGAGAAAATGACAAACCTGAGCTTATCTGCGAAGAGTGAGGCACACCTGGGTCTCATAGCACAACTTATCCTCCTGGCCTGTTTGGTTAAGCGGCAAATGAAGCTGACCTGAAACCCACATAGAAGATGTTACTTTTCTGTTTCTAGAGCAGGGATGTTCAGAGGAGTGGTCTCCAGACCCTATTTTGATCCTGGGTTCCTAGACCCTCCTCATGTGCCTGCATCCTCAGAGCTGACTATTCCCTTAGAAGTAGACTTTTCCTTCCTGTTACCACCATGCAAAAACACAGTGGAGCCTCTTGCTCATACTGTTCCCTCCCTCATTCTCCCTCTGTCCTAGAGCACATAGGTTCAAAGCACACACACCTGTTTGACTTCTAGCTGATGCTGACCACCTGAAAACTTGCACTTCCCACTTACCATACAAGGCAGGTGACTTACTAAGGCTGGGGAGAAAACATGCATAGAGAGGCAGACTCCCTGAAGATCAGCAACTACAGAGAAAAGAAGACAAGTGTATTTTTTTCTACCTGGTGTGAAGAAAGACAGAAGTAGTTTTTGGTTCCCATGTCTTGTGCCCCACAACCTGTCACTAGGAATTGTTATTTTACATCAACCCTGGAAATCATTATCCTAAAGGGATTATCATCCTCCCATCTTCCCATGCCTTAACCTAGGCTGCTTCCGGTAGCACTGGCATGGCCTCTATGAGAAAGCTGCCTTGATAGGAAGACCTATCTGGTTTTGCTTTTGGGCTTCCTTCTCAGAAGCACTTTAATACCATTCTAGTTCTGCAAAGCAAAACTGATTTTTGGGGGTTTGACCAATTTCCTGGGCCAGAGAAAACTGAGACTTACTAGCAGTGTAGAGAAGAGAGCTAAATGTAAGGTTCAAATCTGAGTCCCATTCTGCCCCTTGTTACCAACGTGATTTGGGGCAGGCCACCACAGGACAGGCACTTCAGTTTTCTCATGAATAAGACAGTTTTAAGTATTTCATTTGGTTACTGTGGGGGATAAAATAAGATTATCAGACAGAATATAGGATACCCAGTTAAAGTTGAATTTCAGACACAGAACACGTAATCTTTTGGTACAAATGTGTCCCAAATGGTGGTGGGGCATACTTAAACTAAAAAATTAGCTGCTTATTTGAAATATAAATCTAACTGGGCAACTTGTCTTTTTATTAGCTAGCCTGTGTCTGTATTACCCTATTCACTAATAAATATAATAGGAATAATAAAATCCACCTCTTGGTGAAAGTCCATGCTAAGCCAAAGCACTAATCTAATTTGAACTTAACATCCCAGCAAGTAAACATTAGCTCTGTTTTTACAGATGTGGAAAGTAAGAGTCAGCAAGATTGAGGAAGCCACCCAAGACTGCACACCCTCAAGCCTTAGAGCCATAGTCAAACCTGTTTTCTGTGCTCAGTCTCCACTCTGCTCCACAAAGGGTCATATTTTTAGCATCTTCCTCATTTAAATAAATCTTGGAGCATAATAGTGTGATGCCCCAAGACCGCAATGAAGGATGGTGAAGTCGGCAAACCAGCAAAAGCCAGTGCAGAGGCTATGATGGCTAAAAGCCTGGCTGGGATGTTGAGGTAGAGAGCATGCTGGGTTATTGTCCTGCCCTGAATGGAAAGGAAAATGAAGATGTGGCCCTTAGCAGAGGCCCACTCACTGGGCACTGAATGGGCACTGAGTTTTCTCAGTGGGTCGGGTGCACAAAGATTAGGGTATTTGTTCTTTCTTCTTCTCCTGCATCTTTGTGTGCCACCATGTCACTTCAGAGTATGTATGTCACATATGGCCTCTGCATATTAGTAACAGTGTTGTAATTGCTACTTATATGCTTATCTCTCCTTCTAGAACCCAGAGAGCATACTTCAAGTTTCTTGGGAGTACAAGTGATGATTTGCTTCCTTATGCATTCCCAGAATATAGTAGAGAACCTGCTGTGTAGCAGATGATCAATCACTATTTGCTAAACAAATGAAAGGATTACTGTGGATGAGACCTGGCACATGATTTTTGTTCTCAGGGGGAAGAGAGGAAAAGAAGTTATGAAGCCATGGGTAAAATGCAAAAGCAGTTGCTGGGAAAACCAAGCAACTGCACCCTGCCCTGACAGGACTGGGAATTATACCCTCAAACTGCATTCTTTCTCACAAGGTCTCAGATGTGTTTGGTGACTGCTCATGGGAGCAGGGGAGGTTAAGGCCCAGTACTTGGCCAGAGGGGAGGGATTCATCCTAAAAGCAAGCTCTGCCCTTGTGCTTAACAAAAGGCTATGTGTGACGGGGCTGGCTGCAGGGGAGAGTGGGTGCTAGGCACTGTGGTCTTTACTTAAGGGACTAAGGGAACAGCAGGAGGGGGTATCTTGTCATGAAAGAGGAACGCATCAGTCTCTCCAGCTAGTGTATTCCAGATTATAATAAGCATTCATTCATGTACTCATTGAAGAGATAGTTTTTATTCTTGCCTTATGTGATAACTGTTGTACTTTTTTGTGAGACATTGTTACTGGCAGTGTTGGCAACTGAGCTATTTTGATCAAGAAATTTTTCTAGCTAACTGAAATTTAGCCCTTTAATGAGTCTAAAATTTGGTTACAGATTTGTTGACTCTCCTCCCATTCTATGTGGTTCTATGTTCCCCCTCTTTAGTCTGGCTTCTTTGACATATAAAGTGGCAGAACTGTTCTGTGACTTCTGGGCTATCTCAGAAAAGGCTCTACGTCATTAGCCTTGTTGATGGGAGTCATGAGCTTCCACATAAGCTGTTTTGCTACTCAGATTCTCCATGTTGGCTGTGTGTAGGTTTTGACATCAATAGTTCTAGCAGGATCCAGTTTTCCACCCATCCACACCAAGGTACCAGTTCTATTTGTGAAGTGTCCTTGGACTCTGCAGCCCAGCCTATGATACCAAGTGATCTGGTGATGGCTTGTGCAGTGAAGAATTACCTAGCAAACCTTGTCCAACCCCCTACTCTTCAAAAGCATTAGATATAACAAATGGTGCTTACTCCACTAAGTTTGGGGGGCTACTTGTTATCAAAAAACTGTGTAATATTTAAATTTTAGATGTTTGCCTAAAAACTCTTCTGTGACACTTGTGGTTCTTCATTGGCTGTAGTGACCATGGTAGTACTTTCTGCAGGAGCAGAGTTGTGTGACAGACTCTAGCTACCACTTTTGCAAATGCAGTGACAGCAGCAATCTGCCACTTCAATACATAATAAAGCACTGGAAAACTTGATCAAAATCTTCTACTCAGTGCTTTGTTTTCATGAGGAAGAATGCGTATGTCCAGGAAGAAAGTTATAAAAGCAGAAATGGTTTTATTTACTATTCTTCAACAACCTCCTGGATATTTTGTGCTTTCAGTGCCAGGCTATGGGCACTACAGGATTGGTGGCCTTTATCCCTAATAGAAGTGCATTCCTACCAGAGGACAGAGCAAGGATTCCATTGAACAATAAATTATGATGGAGGCAGGGGACTTTGGACTCCTTGTATCTGGGGACCAGCAATCAGCAAGAAGAGTCCATTGGCTGCAGTAATTGACCATGATCAGCAAGAAGGCTGCTTTTATATAACTGGCAGAGAGGAGAATGCTTATGGGATCCAGGTGATGCACTAAGGTGGTGCCTGGTACTCCCTTATCCCACTGTAATTTTGAATGGACACATAGAGCAGCTCCAGCTCAACAAAGGTATAATGAAAATCTGAGTCATGCTGCCTTCTAAACCAGCAAGAGTTGCCATGGCAACAGCTGAGGATGAAGGGATTTTAGAATGAATAATGTAGAAGGAAGAGGATGAGTACCATTGGGACCTTGAGATCAGTTGCAGACTTGGTGTCTATTTTGCTAACCTCCTTCTTCTGAGTTTTAGCATATAAACAGGAACCCAGAGGACCACGGAGTGGCTGATCATTGAACAGGAGTGGAGACATGATTTATAGTTAAGTGATAAACCATGATGGACATGAGACACGCCATCTGAATTTCCTTCAAGTGAACATAGTATATGGGTAGTTGATTGACAGTCTGCAGCTGCTGCCCCATATATCCTCATTCCACACGTCATTCCACACTGCTCCTAGCCAAAGCATGAGCACCTAGGCTCCCTCCTGTCCAACCTGGAGCTGAAGAACAGGAGTTGTGCAAGAGTGCTCGCCCACCCCTGCTCAGTGGGGCATCCTTCAGAAGGGCGGCTATGCTTGGAGACTGCCAATGGCATAGTGATTTTCTCAGGCATGTGCTGGGGTTTGGGACTCTTCCAACCCAATATTTCCTTCCCTCTTTCCTTAGGTAGGTGTTAGCCTGCATTAAGGTCTGAACATGCTGCCTTCCTCTGCTCCATTTTCCCTTTATCTTTCACAAATTTTTCCCTCAATAAATCTTTGATATACTTAATGTCATTTTGATGTCTGCTTTACAGAGGACCACAACTTTGTTAGCAGATAGATTTTGTAAACATCATTTAAGCTTTTCTTGATGACTTAATGGTTGTTAAGAATATTAAGTAGCAAACTTATAGAAATGACTGCATTGAGTTTAACATGTACATTGTTCCCACATCATCAAAGGGTTTCTTTCTTTCTAAAGTCTTAAACCTTCTTTTCTTTTTTAAAGAGCCTAGAATTTGTCATTTGTTGGCTCTGGAATTGGAAGGTCATATTGTAAAGGGGGATAGGAAGGCCATTTGAGGACGTGCTATGATGGATAGAAAGAACCACTCTGAACCAGGAAACAAAGTGAAGCAGTAGACAGTGATGAGAGTGGACACCTGAGTTTGACTGGTTGTATATATAAGTCAGCTTGTCTTTATTACTATAGTATTTGCTCATTTTCTATCACTTAAAAATTTTCAAATTTCTCATCTTTATGTTTTGTGTGTTACTTTAAAAAGCACAGAACTCTTAAACGTTCCACTTTGGTTACTTTTGACCTTTTACCTCTGATAAATTTAATCTATTTACATCTGTAACTACTACTGATATATGATACATTTGGATGCATTTTTAACCCATTTCATGCTATTTATCAGGATATGTGTTGGCATCATTGTTCATGGTGTGGATGGGCTTTTTTCATTTCTGCCCCTACAAAATTTATAATTTGTTTATATTCTTTTGGTGATTACTGTTAAATTTTAGCATGCATTTGTGCCTTAATGGGCTTAAAGGAAATTAAGTTTAACAAAAGGATCATAGAATGCTTAGCCTGGTCATCCCCCTCTCAGCTTAAGTGGTGTTCGTAATTGTGGCCCAATCTTGGCTTTTAACTCTTCCCCTTTACTACTGCTATTACTGTTTCACACTGTTAATGTGAGTTTTGATTTATAGGTATGACTACTTATTCTTTTGATCACTATTCTTTCTTATATTCTATTCCTTCTGGGTTCAATTTCTTATTTCCTGACATTCTACCCTTTAGAATTACCTTCAGTGAAATCCTATGAGTGGCAACTTCTCTAATTTATTTCTTCATTTGTGAAAGGAAGTTGAAAAAGGAAAAAATAGTTAGCACCTCCTGACACCTGAGAACTGATTAGATTTCACATCCTCATCTCAATGTTGCCACACAGTGAAATATATTTACAGATAACCATGTTCTCTGGTTGGACATAAACAGTCACATAGAACCAACAGGTACACACAGTCATTGTACAACCCAAAAAATACATTTTTCTGGATTGCTAAATGAGAGACTGTAAAATTTCTACCCAATCGTAGCTTATCCCCAATCTGGTCTGCTTTTCTGTGGTCAGTGAGGCATAAAATCAGAATTTCCTTGATGTACTGGTAATATGTCATCCAGAATAAATTCTTTGGTTTCTTTGATCCTTCCCAAATTTAACCTAAGCCCAAATCTTTGACCAGATTGCTTTCTTCACATTTTCACTGGGACCATGGTTTCCACATGCCACATTCAACATACATCATTTGGTAAGAAGTAATAAATCAAACTTGTTCAGCTACAGGTATAGTCCTAGTAGTTGTTGGCAGAAAGATGTTCAAATGAATTATTACTGCCCAAAATTTGGGGCTGAGAGTTATATGTCTTTAGCACTTTGAAAGTACTATTCTATTGTCTTTAAGTTCCATTGCTGCTGTTCAGAATTGTTTGCATTTTTGAGTGTTTCTGTAGGTGACATCTCTTTTCTTTCCAGTGGTCTTAAGATTTTTTTTGAAAAAATAAAAAGACTTTTTCATATGCTCTACAATTTCCCCTCATGTGTATGTCTGTAGATTAGTTTTTCATGAAACAAATTATGCCTCTTAAAAGTGAAGTATTATCATTCTTCAATTCTAGAAGTTTTTAAGCTACTATCCTTCTGGATTATTGCCTTTTTATTTTTTCTATTCTACAATGATATTCTTCTAGAGGCACATTGGGTTCTGTCATTCTCCATTACACATAGCTTCTCTTTTCATATTTCCACTTATGAATTCCTCTGTGTTAGCTCTGGGTAATCTTAGGTTTATGTTCCAGTTCGTTATTTTTCTCTATGTCTAATTTGTCATTTAAAATTTTAATTGAAGTAATATTTTTTGTTTCCAGAAGTTCCTTTTAATACTTCTAGGAATTTAATATTTAAGTATGTTTTTTATCTCTTCTTAAAAGTTCTTTTATTTCTTTATTCTAGACCTTCTTATTCCATGAGTCTATAGCTTATCTTTCTCTTTTTATTAGTATGTTTCCATTCTTTGTTTGCAGTTGGCCCATGTACATAACACATCTTAATTCCCTTTTTCATCTCCTTTCCCTTCATTTCTTCACCATCATTTCCATTTCTTGATCTCCTTCCTACTTGAGAAAGATCTGTCTCTCTACTTCCCATTACTTGTCGTGTTTGGCTCTTTATTTATCATTGGGGTTTCTCATATGAGAGAAACCATGATATACTTAAGCTTGTGTATCTGATTCATTTCACTTAACACTATAGACTCAAGATGTAGCTATTTTCCTACAGTCACTCAAGTTTATCTTTCTTTATGGTATAGTAATTATCCATTGTGTGTAAATATCACATTTTCTTTATCCATTCATCTATTAATGGACATATAGACTTCATTCAAGATTTAACGATCACAATTTGTGCTGCTATAAACATATAGGTATACCTATATCCTTATATATGATGTCTTTAATGCTTTCAGGAAGATTAAGAAGGGAAATAGATGGGTCAAATGGAATTTCTAGTTTTAGGTTTTTGAGGAATCTCCTTACTGATTTCTATAATGGTTGTATTAGTTTACATATCCAACAATGCAGAAGGGTTCTTTTCTTTCACAGCCTCACCAGCATTTGTTATCACTTGACTTGATGATCGCTATTCTTCTTGGGTAGATGAAATCTGAGTGTTATTATAATTTGCATTTCTCTAACAGCCAACAATGTTGAGCATTTTTCATGCATTTATTGGACATTTGTCTTTATTCTACTGAGAACTGTCTATTAATTTTTATTAGTTTCACCTACCTATATATTGATTGGGTCTACTATTTGGGGAGAGCTATTTTTTGAGCTTTTAATGTATTCTAGCTATTAGTCCTCTGTTTGAGGAATAGCTAAAAAAATTATTTCCTTTTCTGTAGGTTGTCTTTTCACTCTATTGGTTGTTTCTTTTGCTGTGAAAAATTTGATATAACTCATTTCTTGATTCTTGGTGCTATTTCCTGTGCAACTTGGGTTCTATTCAGAAGGTCCTTGCCTACTTCTATGTCTTGAAAAGTTTTACCTACTTTATCTAAGTAGATTGTTTCTCTTTTAACACTTAGTTCTTTAATCCATTTTGATTTTAGTTTAGTGCCTCTTGAGAGATATGGGCCTAGATTCAAACTTCTACATGTGGATAGCCAATTTCCTCAACACCATTTATAAAACAACCTGTTTTCCAGTGTATTTTTGTCCCCTTTGACAAAGATCAAACAGGTGAATGTGCTTTGGATTATTTCTGCATCCTCATATTGTTCCAATGATCCTGTTTTTGTGCCGATACCATGCTGTTTTTATCACAGTAGCTTGGTAGTACAACTTTAGATCTGGGATTGTGATTCCTCTCTCTTTGCTCTTATTACCCAGGATTTTGCTATTCTGGGTCTCTTCTGGTTCCATATGAATTTTAAGATAGTTTTCTCCAGTTCTGTGAAGAATGTTCATAGTATTTTGATTGGGATTGGATTAAATCTGTGTATCAACTTTGGAAATATGACCTTTTTGACTACATTTTAAGATAGTTTTCTCCAGTTCTGTGAAGAATGTTAATAGTATTTTGATTGGGATTGGATTAAATCTGTGTATCAACTTTGGAAATATGACCTTTTTGACTACATTTGGTTGTGCCTGTTCGGGAACAGGATATAGTTCCACTTTCTAATGTTTTCTTCAATTTCATTTTTAAAAACACTATAGTCATCATTGTAGAGGTCTTTTCCTTCTTGCTTAGGTTAATTTCTAAATATTTAATTTTTCTTGGTGCTATTGTGAATGGTATTTTTGCTAATTTCTTTTTCAGTGATTTCACTATTAGTGTATATAAATAATATTGATTTTTGTATGTTGATTTTGTATACTGCTACACTACTTAATTTGATTATTAATTCTGAGAGTCTTGGATTTATTAGGGTCTTCAGTGTAGAGGATCATGTCATTGGCAAATAGTGGTAATTTGATCTCTTCATTTCCTATACATGTGTCTTTTATTTCTTTTCTTTCCTAATTGCTTTTGTTAAAATTTTTAGTAATATGTTAAACAGGAGTGGTGATTGTCAACTTCCTTGGTTTTGGTTTTAGAGGAAAACTTTTCAGTTATTCCCCATTTAATATGATGTTGGCAGTAAGCTTGCCATAAATGACTTTTATCAGATTGAGATAAGGCCTTTCTATACCTATTTTATTCAGTGTTTTTTTTTTTTTTTCATCATGAAAAGATGTTGGATTTTGTCAAAGACTTTATCTGCATCTATTATCAGGTGGTTTTGTCCTTACTTCAATCTATATGATGTATTACATTTATTGATTTGCATATGTTGAACCATCCTTGTCTCCCTGGGATGAAGCATACTTAGTCAAGATGTATGATCTTTTGGATGATTCATTGCATTCTGTCTGTCAGTATTTTGTTGAAGATTTTTGCATCTGTATTCATGATATAAATTGCTCTGTAGTCCTATTTGTTGCTTGTATCTTTGTCTGCTTTGAATTCAGGGTAATGATAGCATATCTGAATGACTTTTGGATTACTCTTTTCCTTTCAGTTTCATTAAAGAGTTTGAAGAGTATTGGTGTTAGACATCTCTAGAAGTTTTTGTAGAATTTAGCAGTGAATTCATTCCAACTTGGGCTTTTCTTAGTAAATTTTTGTTACTGCTTTAATTTCATGGCCTATTGTTGGATTATTTGGACTTTTTATATTTTCTTGGTTCAGTTTTGGTAATTCATATGTCTATGAATCTCTCCATTTCATTTTTCACTTCTAACTATAATGATTTGAATCCTTTCCTTTTTTGGTTACATTGACTAAAGCTGTGTGTATTTTGTTTATTATTTTAAAGAAAACTATTTGAGTCATTTTTTTCTTTGGATAGTTTTTTGGTCCCTATTTCATTGATTTCTGCTCTTATCTTTATAATTTTCTTCCTGTACTAGTTTTGGGTCTGGATTTTTCTTGTTTTGCTAAGACCTTTAATTGCATCATTTGGTTGTTTTTTTGGGGTCACTCTTTTTGTGCTGGAGGCATTTTGTTGGCTTGTCTTCCCGTGTTTCTATTTTTTGTTTGTTTATTTTTGTGTTAAGTCTTGTGGGTTTTTATCATGGGGAACTTTGTATCTAGTGTGGAGCTATCCTTAGCTAAAGTCTACTTTTCAGAGTTGCTCTCAAAGTGTGGCTAATTAGTAGCTTTTGCCTTGGTCCCAAGATCCAATCATTTCTGTTTATTTGAGAGGAGAAGTGGCAGTATAGTTGGCTCAGTGCCCAATTTTTCAGGAATAGGGTATAGTATTATAAATGATACAAGGCAATCCAGATATTGGCATCCCAAGAAAACTAATTAATAGTGACAATTATGTCAGTTTGGCTATAGTAAATAAAATAAGCAGGAGTTACCCTCTTCCAGGATTTGGTCAGTTGGTTAGTCCTCATCTTTGCTGCCCTGTGCTGAGGGGAAGCAAAATGTACAGCTAGCTTGGAGTTGGTGGATTGTCATGCCCTTGCATTAGGGAGCACTACTTGTCCAGGATGGGTGGACTTGATCCTATGGTGGAGGTACACTGCTCCTCTGGTGCAGGCCTGCTTGCCCGTGTGGTGGAGAGACAGTATGTGTCTGACTGGGCTTACCTGCTGCCATAGGGAGAGACATTGCTCTTCCATTGTGGGCCTGCTTGCTTACACCGGGGAGTGGTGCCATTTGTCTGGTGGGGGCCTACTTGCTCCTATCCCATCAGTTTTTTAAACTGTATTAGTAGTTTGTCAGATTCCAGTATTATTAATTTTGATTCTTGCAAATGGTGGCTTTTTTTAAAAAGTTAGCTCATGTTTGGCAGGACTGTTTTTTTTTTTTGAAAAATAAAAGAAGGAAAACACATAAACAGACAAACATTTACAAAATAGCAAAAGAACAATACAAACAATACAGAGTTAGAAACAAAGTGGTAGAAAATTAACAACGCTTGTTGTATTATATATTGATATCTTCAAGATGGTTTCTCAAGAAAACTAATAGAGATATGCACTATTGATTACTCAAGTAATGATTAACTTTCTTTCAGTAAAGCAATACAAGACAGTTCAACTATGTTAGGTATCCTGTATATACATACTTACATAATTTCCCCTTCTTTCCTTTCTCTTTTCCCACAAGTGCAAGGTCCTGAGTTCGATTCCCAGTACCAAAACAAACAAACAAAAAAAGCATACTTAGGGCCAGGGACGTAGCTCAGCGGCACAAGCGCCTGTCTGGCAGGACTTAAAGGCAGAACTCCAGCACTGCTTACTGGGTTAACAGTATCTTTCCTCAGAGAGCTGTGTTCTTTACTTCTGCAATCTAGAAGTATTTCTTTCCCTGTTAATTCTCGTAGAAGAAACCTCTTTATATATATATTTCTTTTAAAGTAGGTTTGACAAATGTAACTCCTCTTACCTATTGTCTGTCTCCAGACAGTTTTATATTAATTTTTGTAATTCTATGTCGTTACTTATTTGTCTTTATGAAATAATTGAAATCATTCCATTGCCTTCAAACTTCTGTCATTTCTGTTACAAAATTAGATGTTTTTCTTTTTTTTTCTTTTTAGGTATTCTTTTCGGTAGCTTTTCTGTGATGTTTCTAGGTATACCTTGTTGTTTTTCTGTTAAGTGTTAGTAGAGATAATAGAATCTGTAGGTTTGTCCTTTATCACTTTGAAAATTTTTTTGTTATTTTCTTTTCTCATATTGCCTCTATCTCATTCTCTCCTTTCTCCTCCAATTGTATGTATGTGGGATATTCTCATCATTTCCCACATTTGTGTAATGGTCTTTCGTATATTTTTTATCTTCTTTCTTTTCTTTATATTGCTCAACTTGGATTTTCTATTGATCAATTTTCCAGTGTTCTCTTTCCTTTATCATCAAACCCTAGTCATATTTTCTATTCTCCTTTATTACATAGATGTGGTCATTTTATCTATAACCCTGTCTTCTGCTGTGCTTAATCTTTTGTTAGCTTAACTAATGTGCTTTTGAAATTTGAGATATTACATTTTCTGATTCTACCATTAATTTTTATTTAATTATTCTTAATAGATTATAATATTTTAATGAATATATGTTGAAGTTATCTCTCTCTAGAAAGGATTTTATCTTCCTTTCTGATAATTTAAGTGGTGTCTGATTACCTTAATAAAAGCAAGGACTGTTCGAGTTACAACTGAGTTAAAATATTTTTACTGGAAGTGAACTTAAATGGGTATATTAGTAAATATTGCCCACTTAAAGTTTTTAGTTATAGGACGAAATGCCATTCATTTAATACACAAAAATATATCAAATATCAAGTATAACAAATATTTAGGTATAGATAAATCTTTTTAATAATCATAGACACATTCACTGTTTAACTTGGAGTTTTATATTATACTAAGTAGCAATTTATTTGTATTTACGCAGAATCATTTATTTATTAATTCAAATGAACGTATATTGAATTCTAGGATGAGACAATTTTCAAGGCATTCAAAGTTTAGAGAAGGAAATGACATAAAACTACAACTTGAGGTAAAAGCCAATTAGGGTAGTTAGGCTAAACTTTCAATTTCTTTCCTTTCTTCTCCCTTGACATCTGACTGGACTACATACAGTAAGTTCCCAACTTATGAACATTCAAGTTGTGAACTTTCACAGATAAAAATGTGCCTTGTATTTAAACATTCACAGATATGAGCAAATTGCAGAAGTAGCTCACATGTCTGCCGGACATTGTCACAGTTGTTCTGCTGTGTGGTTACTGTGCAGTGTGAGAATGCACAGTAGTACAGTAAGTCAGGGAATTTACTGTACTTTTGTTTGTGTTTGGTTTTCTTTACATTGCACATTTGTGTCAAAGGTGTATAAGATTCACTTTGTCTGAGTTACAAATGAACTCAACTTATGGACGTCCTCCCAGAATAGAACTTGTCTGTAAGTTGGAGACTTAGTATAATCCATAGCCAGCTGTCAGCCAACCATTGCTCTTATACCCAAGAGAAGAAAACATACTGGATCACAAATGTTGCAGAGACTATTTGAGGATGCTGCTTATTTTATGATGATTATCTCCCCACTGGAAATGGCCTGAATGAAATTTTAAAAAATGGGTCTACGGAGGCCATTTCTGCACTATGTGGCTCTAGATATTCCTTTCTCAGCTCTCTGGTTGAAATAATAAGAGAAAAGGAAGGAAAAGAAGTCAGCACCCAAACAGCAGAGGGACTGTCAGTGTTTGAGTCTCTAGTTCCCACAGTTACACATGATAGCCCAGTGCAGTGGTTTAAAAACATGTCTGCAAGGGATTTTGACACTCTTGACACTTAGATGTTGCATATACTTCCACTACCCTTGAGTCTAAATAGGTTTATGATTTTCTTACAAGTAAAACATTATGACAAAAGGGACACTGTGAGTCATCTAACAGTAGGTCATAAAAGGTGATACAACTTTGAACTTGTTACCTGGAAAAAGTTACACTGGAGCCTGGAGCCACCATGTAAGAAACTATTTCTGTAGGGCTGCCATGCTGTAAGGAAATTAAGGCCCTATGGACAGGCCATGTGTAGATGTCCTGGTTGTCCATTCAAGTTGATAGTTAACACAAGCCACCCAGGCAGGTGAGTGAATAAGCCTTCAGATAGTTCCAGCCCCTAATCATTCACTTACCCCAAGCCATTAAATCTTCCCCACTGGGGCCACACATGTTATGGAGGTGAGCCATTTCTACTGTGCCTGTCTTAATAACTTTTAACACTGCCGGAATAAAATACATGGCACCTACAAGTTAAAGGAAGAAAGATTTAGTTCAGCTTGCTTTGTAGAAGTTTCAATTCAAAGTCAACTGGCTTCAAGGCAGGGAGGCTTATAAGAGGGACATTGAGGAAGAGAATCAGTCCATGACAGGGCAAGCAGGAGGCAGCAAGCACCAAGTAGCAAGCAGCAGTGTGACTTCCATCTTTCCCTTTTTATTCCATGCAGGCTACAAGCCTATTGGTTGATGCCACCCACACCCAGGAAAGGGGTTTTTCCCATTATCCATACCCTGAACAATGGTAAACCCATTTAGTCATCACACATCCTTAATCCATATTCATGCATCCTAGATTCAGTGGTATCCAAGAAAACCTCATCTAAGATCCCATGAGACTTTGAGAGGACATCTAGATATGAGCCATAATAGTGCTCTATCCAAATTCTCAGGCCATATAATTCATGAGTGGGATAAAGTGGTTGCTGTAAGCCACTGTAAGCAATAGTAACTGAGATTTTCAATGACCTTCCAATAAATCTTCCTTTTAGAGTAAGCTAGTATGATTCAGAGTTTTTTCTTTTTCAGCCAGCAAGATCTGGCTAAGGTAGCATGGGAATTAAATAATGTCATTGTGGAAATAAACTTGGTCTCCTTTAATATAAGAAAACACATATACTTAAATACTTTAACATTAATAACATATACTTTTTACTCATCCGGTAACTGTCAGTATCTCTTGGTATATAGTGACACAAGTTGAGTACCACTGCCTTAAAGAAGAGACAAAGAGAGAAAGTTCTGTAGGATCTGAGGGAGGAGGAAGAGTGATCGTATGTTTCAGGTATGGAAGGCAGAGCTGAGTCTTTATTACCCAAGCAAATTCTTGCCACAGCCCAGCTTGGCTTAGTGTTCAGGCTCGTTCTTCTGTCCTGCCCAGCTGGCTTCAGTTCTGTAAGGAGATATGAGTCCTGCCTATCTGCCTCCATTTGTTGCTCTCATTACTTTTTCCGTAACCTAATCCCTGCATGTAGCTCTTGTTTCCTAGATGGTTTCCAAATGATTCTTTTATCTCTGATCCTTCCTTGTCCAAAAAAGAAGACAAGATGGAAAAAAGGATCATACTGTATCTCCTCTGCCCACGGTGGAGGCCTGTCCCCCCACCCCACTGCTCGATGGCTTCCTCCAATTAAGATCAATTTCTTGTGTGAACATGCAGTTGGTCACCCACAAAGTGCCTTTGAATCCTGCCAGTAACTGAGTGCTCTCTGCAGAGAGTTCTCAGGATACCTAATTAAGTTTGAATTTCCCCAGTGCCAGTCCACTGCAGTATTTTTTTCTATTCTTGATAGAAACATTTTGAATCCTTATTGTCAGACTTTGAGCATGAGAGCATGACAGTTGGGGCCCAGCCTTCAGTCAGGCCCTGGGCTGACCTGCAGGCAGTAAGAGGGCATCAGATTTGCCTGCCTTCCTGAGACCCCTAACCCACTCTGTGCTCTCACTGTGGTTTCCTCCACGTTCTTCATAACTTGTATCCCCAATTCTCACTTCTAGCATTACTATGATCCATTTTATAGTCATCCACTTCTCCTCTATTTTATTTGTCTTTTTATCAAATTGTGTCTAGGTACTTGTGTTCTGCTCTAACCTCCTTAGAGAGCTGACACCACAGGCACCTGGGGGGGTGTATTCTGGCCAAAGATTTAGAAAAGTGTGAGGAGAAACCTGTGACTGGGTTAAGCATGTGTCTCACACACACACACACACACACACACACACACACACACACACATAGAGTTTAGAAACAAAATTGATTGGTGGCATCACTGTCTCAGGTTAGAGGGAGATTTCAGCATCCCCGATGGGTTCCATTGGTCAGCAAAGTACAAGCCTGTGAAGGAGGTGCAGAGATGATTTTCCCATGCTTCAGACTCTCTCAGGATCTGAGCACTGCAAACAAATCATGTCTTGCTAGAGGTTCCTAGCTCCATGCAGACACAGTGGTGAAGGTGGCACTGGGAACACAGCAAAGAGTTTTCCTCCAAATTCTAAGGGCTAAGAGCTCCCAGTTACGGGACCCTGCATGGGACTCAACTCATCCCCTGAGAACCAAAAAGTGAGATTGGTAGTTTGGTTTGTTTTTGACAGCCCCTGAGAGCAACAGAACACTGCTGAAAGAGGCAGAAAGGACTGGTGAGAAAGGCTGTGATGTGGTATGTGCAGAAAGAGGAGTGCTTGTTGCCCTGAAGTTGAATCTGACCAATGACAAGGAAGGGCAAAGAAGGAATCAGGGTGCTGAAAGAGAGAGGGGAGTCTGGATCTGGAAGCAGATTATGCAGAGGGCTTCTGAGAAGCTTCTCCATTGGTGGTCAAGAGAATGGTTCCCTGGCATTCTGACTGCTCTAGAATGCCCCCATCTTTCCCATTGCAGATTTTTATGTGTGCCCAGAGGATTCTTTCCATCCGTAGGACAGGGCAAAGAGCTATACCTGGCTGGGGCTCATATCTCATGTTTTGCCAAGGTCGGTCATGTTGCATCATCACAAGTTCTTTTCAAAGAAGAGAGATGAAGGCCATCACCCCCAGCTCATGGGAAAACAAGTAGAGGCCAAGAGCATATATGTTTTGTTTTCTCTCTTGTGGAAACAGCTTAGTGTAAGTGCCCACAATCTTTGATCCAACTTTCATTAAAACTCAGTATCTGGATTTTTTCATAGGGACCTGGAGAAAATCAGAAGCTCTTGTATGTATACATATTTATTTTTGAAAAATATGTATATTTAAAAATGCAAATCAATGCATAAATGTTCATTCAGAAAGATAAATGTAGTGAATACATACTACTTTCAAAAGGTTTAAATGAATTTGTGTTTCATCATAAAACTTGAGTTTCTAAATAAGTTTATTGCAAGTAGCAAACACTAGCTTCCTTATTCTATTAAATTTTCAATAGTTCCAAGGCCTGTTGATTTAAAACTTGTATCCTTGAAAAATGTATATTCACTTAGAATGTTAGAGCATTTACTGTAAGACATTGAATTTGTTTCTTTAGAGTTGTAATTTATGATTGCTGCAGGAAGTTGATCTTATTCACCAACCTTGTGATAATTAACCAGTGTCTATGACCCTATTGATCAAATTACAATGAACTCAACCAGTATAAAACATTCTCTTTAGAATTGGGAATGCACCTACGGCTTTTCTCTTTGAAAATATTATTTTACAAGTAAAAAGTAAGAATGTCTGGTAAGTTAATTTTCAAGCACACGCAGAATCTTAATTTTCCATAATGTCAAGATACTTTTCACTCTTGGGCTCAGGAGTCTTGACTTCCTCTTGCTCTTCTGACTCACCAATTTCCCCAGGAAATTTCCCCCTTCTCTACTCAAGGAGAGCCCTGTTTCTGCATTTCCACAGCGTTCTCAGCTTGTTTCTATCACTTTATGCAGTCAGGTTGAGGTGAGCTGTTTTCTACCTCACTGCGAGACCCATAGTAATGGTGTCCTTGGCATCGTTATATCCTGTGCATAGTGTTTGCACTATGCAAGTGCAAGACAATCACGGAACAGCAGTGGGAGCAGCATCAGAACTTCTTGGTACAGTACTCTTCCCATCCCTGCTCCAAGCTGACTTGAGTTTACAGCTCCTGAGGCAGAAGTGTGTGTGTGTGTGTGTATGAGAGAGAGAGAGAGAGAGAGAGAGAGAGAGAGAGAGAAACTTCTTTGATAAGACCAGATCTTCAATAAGATGAGGCAACCAAGGCACTTAGTGACCATCAGTAGCTGGTGAGATCTGGGAGATGAACTTTTCTAATCTTAGTGTTTCATGGTAGGCACATTGGTTGCTACTCTCTTACGCATCAACAATTTTCCATATCACTGCTACTTACCATTTATTAAGTACATACTGTGCTCTGGGCCACATTCTAGGTGACTGACATATATTTTAATTCAAAGCTCTAGCCTCTGCTACTTAAAAGGCTAGGTTAACTGGTAACGCCTTAATGAAATGCATTTGCAGACTCAAACTTCATTCAAGCATTCATTTCTACCTACCCACCAACCCTACTACCAATGACTAATATGCCCTTTTTCTGCCTGTCTCAATTTGTCTTTCTGTAGAGCTATTAATGAGCAAGGAGAGGCCAGAGGAGGCTGTTAGGGAGGACTAAGAAAAGGAAGAGGAGGACCTAGAGGAAGGGGAGGGGTCAGCAGTCAAGGGTGTGGGTATTCTACAAACCAGGTCATTCATCTTGCATGTCCCTGAGTGGATGTCCCAATTACTTAAGGCATTTTAGGTTCAAAGATCTGTCAAGACACCTTTTTTCCTAAAGAACCTGCTGTATGACCTATATCTGTCTTGTTTCTCAGTGGGAGATAATGATGTATGGTGCATAAATCTTTGCAGAGTACCAATTAATGCCTGGGCTGCTTCTTTGAAGTGATGTGAGGACTGATTCCTCAGGCTGGCTTCTGCTTAGAAGCAGAGGAGGGGCTTCTCCTTTGGCTCTGTGAGCTGCAGTCAGCTAAGAGTCAGGGCTGGAGAAGTGCTGCTTTTTCAGGTGAGTGGTTTCCCGGGCAAACCTGCCCTGTCAGTAGCAAGGGAAGCCATGCTGGGTTTTAGTTATAGTTATCGGGAAGGACCCTATTAATCAAAAGCCTAATCAGCTGGCTTTGGGATATGATGGTGTGGGTGACCATATAATTTATTGTCCAATCTAGGACACTTTGACTCTGAAAAGAGAGTACTATTAATAATTATGTCAGGAGAACAGGTGTAAATCGGGACTGTCCCAGACAAACCAGGACATATGGTTACCCTAAGGTAATATATTAACTTTATCAATTAATTCTTAGAAGCCTGTGGAATAGGCTCACTCCACATATCATATTCTTCAGAGGAAAGAAGGTCTGTCAACTTCCTACATGCTCCTGCTCTCTGTGTAAACCGTATACATGGTATTTCATAGGCAGATGCTTTGAAAGAATAAACGGTTTGGAAGCCACATAGACCTGAGTTTGTGTCTCAGTCTTCACATTTGCTAACACATACGGTACACAGCTACACTGTTTTTTTCCAAGACTGTCCCAGTTTTAGTCCTAAAAGTTTTATGACCCAGAAAGCCCTGGATTCCCAGGCAAACTGGAACCATTGGTCACCCCCTTTAGCACCTTGTTAAGCATGGTCTGTGGGCGTGGAAAACCTTAAGTGGTCAGATCTAGGATTCATTCACAGTGTGGGCCACCTGGATAGAGCAGTAATGTGGGCTGGTGCTGGAAGTGCCAGTGATGGGGATGCAGAGGCAGGGGAGAGGGCCTCTGCAGCGGGGAGCTATGCAAAAGAGAAGGGATCTAAGAGTTTTATTGGTCAAGTGAAGGGTTGATAGTATTGATAGAGGCAAAATAAAGAGGAGAGTGACCCCAGTAATGGCCAAGAAGGAGGGTTGGAATGGCAGCTGAAGTGGAGGCCAGGGAAATGCATGGACACTAGCTAAGACTATATGTGAGAATCCCCAACTCTCTGCTTTTAGGTCATCCATGACACACAAAGAAGGACTGAGTTTCTGTCATCTGGCAAGAAGATACAATAAGTAAGTGAATCTGGGCCCAACTAGTACAGTGACACCCAGCAATGGGGTTCAGGATATAAGTAAATTTCCGTGCAGGGTATTGTCTCGGTTACTTTACTCTCACTGCTGTTCTGTATCTTGGTTACTTAACTCTTACTGATGTTCTGTTTATTTCCCTTCCGGTTCTGTGTTCTCACGCCTCCCCTCATACCAGTGCTGATTCCCAAGTGTGAAGTGTGTGTGGTGAGAATAAAGGTAGACAGTGAAGATAAGATGAGATGAGTTGGCAATCAAGTCTGATGAGCACGGGCCCTTACCAGGTGGACCACAGTGCACAGACATTCTGTAGGTGAGCCAGCACATTTTGGAGCTCAGGATTTTCCTGGCAGTAAAGGACAACTCTTCCCAGGCCCCAAACAGGTAGGAACCTCCTGGTGTGTCCCTTATGAAAGGCAGGAATAAAAAAAGAAGAGAAAAGACAGATGTAGTAGTTTGGTGGAACATGTGTCCTGAGCATTCTTTTTTGGTCTTTTCAGTTTTTTGTCTGCAAAGTTAATCACTAGTCTTTTTACTTTTCTTCTTTTTTTTTTTTTATAAGACCTTCTAAAAATTCATCAAAATGTGTGTGTGTGTGCGTGCGTGAGTGTTGGTTTTTTTATGTAACTTTAGGAGATCCATAAACTCTTGGAAATCTGTCCACGGATCTTATTTTTAAGACCCAAGCATTAGATGGTACATACATGCGTTCTAAAATTTACCTGTTTGGATTTTCCAATAGAGAAAGAGGAGATTCACAAACTCTTGGAAATCTGTCCACGGATCTTATTTTTAAGACCTCAGCATTAAGTGGTACATATTTGCGTTCTAAAATTTACCTCTTTGGATTTTCCAATAGAGGAAGGCTGGAAAGGGCAGAGGAATGGCTGGTTGGTAAGGGAAGGTAGGGTTTAGATCCACCTGATGATGAGGGTCAATGTTTCCAGCCAGAAGCCTGAGTGTCAGTCCTGGCAGCAGTTCCACCACCAAATGAGCTACTGGAATGTAAGAATGCAGATTGATGAGAGCAATAAAGCATTTTCAGGTTCTCTGGGCATGGGGACAGCAGGTGTGCAGAACAGGCAGCTTTCATTGCCAATGTGGGAGGAAGGACACCTTGGAGGCTGGGCATGCACTGGTGTTGGCTGCCCCTGAGCCGTGGGTTAGGAGACTGGCTGCTTCCAGTCTGTGTCTGCTGCCTGCATCTGGGAGCTGGGGTGAGCCCTGATGTTATGCTCTCCTCAATGGACATCCTGGGACTCCATCTGGCCTTTCTTGGGTTAAGCCACTAGGGTGGGAACAAAAAGATACTTAGGGAACTCACAGGGATATCAAGGTTGTGTACATACTGGTTGAAAATGCCTGGTAACCTGTGAGGTGGACCCAAAAAGATGGACCAAGTTAAAGTGGAGTATCTGTATAAGCCTGCCAGATTGCTAGGCAAGCTGGAAAAACCCTCATAAAATTGTACCCCTTTATGAGTCTGCAGGTCTGAGACTCTGGCTCCTCCTTTTACTTTTTCCAGAACTGTAGAAGTAGGGTCATGAACTTACTATCTTCCCCTGGATTGATAATCCCTCCCTCGTTCTGCCTGGCTCAGCAGAGGCATGCATCTCTTCAAGGAGCCAGCATCCTGACTGACAAGGGGTTGAGGTGGGAGAAAAGTGCAGGTAAATTTGAGGCTGAGAAGAGTCCAGGGTGGAAAAGCAGGGGTCAAAGCCGGGGCACAGGGTCAATGTCAGACCATCAAGGACAGACACAAACATAGGAGCCCGAAGAGAGGCACTGAGCTGGCCTCTGCAACAGAAGGCCATGACGCTGCTGCCATGGCGGGACAAGGGCTTAGGCAGGCCAGTTAACTTCTCTGAACCTTAGTTTCCTCATACACAAGATGAGATTAATATCTACTGGGCAAAGTAGTTGTTAGAATAAAAACTGAATATAAATCACTTAACACATTGGTGGCACAAGGAATCAAATCTAATTAACAGCGGCTTATTACTACTCATGTATTGGCTACTAATCCAGGTCCTTGAATAGGGTAGGGGAGTGACAGTTATGAAAATGAATAAGAAGTAGTTTCAGTTCTCAGTTTGTTCATAGCTTCACAATTATCACAGAAGTCAGACTGTGATGAGTGCTATAATAAATGAAGCGAGTGTGGCTGAGTTTCTCTGGTGACCCCATAATTGCTCACTTGTGGAAAACCTCTCAAGTGACCAAAACTCTCCCAGACAAAGATATTACAGAACCATGTTTCCAATTAATGCCTCTTAACTTGAATTACAAAGGTGGGCTAGGATTTCTCAGGGTCACTGCTGACTGTTTCTCAGGTAACTAGAATTAAAGAGTATGCACAATGACATTCTTTAAGGGTGTTTTTAAAGATACAGGGATATGTGTGTAAGAGGAACCTTTTCTACCATGGGCCATTGAACCACAATGGAAAAAGCTGAGGATGGCAGAACTAGAGAGTGATTATACTTTCACCCCCTCCCACCACCCTGAGAACACAAAGCTCGCCATTCACTTTCATAATTAGAATAGGTCTCTATGTAAGTTCAACCAAAGAAGAAACAACACTGCTTTGTTTATATATAATCAGCTTTTCATGGAAATACCTAAGGCAAGGAGACAGAGAGAGAAACCAGTGCACAGAGAGCCAGAGATGGGAAAGTAGAGCCAGACAGGGACACATATGCAGTACAAGAACTGGGAGATACAGAGAAGCTCAGACAGAAAGCAGAGACAAGTTGTGGCAAAGACTTCATGGGACTGGTGTGTGTGCATGGGTGCATGTGTGTGTATGCATATGTGTATGTGTGTGTGTGTGTGTGTGAGTCTGTGTGTGTGATGGCTACAAATGAAGGCAAGAAGAGGGAGAGAGGAAAGGGGGGGACACTTTAAGCCATATCTTCTGAATCCAGGGTCAGAAAGCTTTTTCTATAAAGGACCAGATAGTAAATATTTTAGGCTTTGTGGACCACACAGTTTCTGTCACAATTACTCAACTAATGTAGGACAAAAGGAGCCAGTGTACATAATATACTAATGAATGGGCATACTGTTCCAATAAAACTTTATTTATAAAGACAGTTGGCAGGACAGATTTAGCCCATGGGCTATAATTTGCAAACCTTGCTTTAAATCATGCCTCTTTAAGTAGTCAATAAACAGTTATGTCTCTCCTTAGTTCTTAAGGCTATGATTCTTGGGTAGTTCTAAATAGTTCAGTACGTTTTACAAGACTGTGTCTTCTGGGAGCCCATACCTTTACATTCTTTCCCTCTAGACCACAAAAGCAGGCACCATTTCTGTGAGGAAGAAGGAGGAGCCTGGAAGAATAACATCTTGAGTGGCTGTGGAGTGAAGAGGGTAGTGAATGCCGCCTGGACCCAGCCGGCCAGCCAAGTGCTGGGCTGCAGTCCATGCTCAAGGCTCTCCTTCAAGGCCAAGAATTCACTCCAGCTCCTGGCTCTGCGTTCTGTCCCAGCACATAATGATTCTGACCTCTGCCATTTCAAGAGTCTGTTTTTTAGAAATGTGGCACTCTAATCCACCCATTGTTGAAGTTTTGGAAAGAAAAATAAATAATGTGAGGCACATGGTGTATTCATCAAGGAAAGCCCTGAGAGAGGAAGCAAAAAGACAGCAGAAGTGGAGAAAGGAAGAATGTTCTGAAATAGTTATTTATCTTTTTTTGCTCTTCTTCCTGAGAGGGCTGCAATAGGAATAGCAGTGGAAAACTGGCTTGAGGAGGTCCTGAGATAGACCAGATGTGGTCTGACCTCATGGTCATTGCTAGCTCCAGCTGTCTAGCATGTTTAACATTCCCGATGTTTAGATTTGTATCATGCTGGTCCCCTGCAGAGTTCAAGCCCTCGGTGTGCTATATTGGAAAAACACTGTGGTAATCATCGGGAGATCTGGGGCATCATTCTGGTTCTGCAGTATATTTGGGCTGGGTTAGGCCAGTGTCCCTGAGGGTGCTCTGAGCCTTCTGTAAGAGGTGTACACATTGTGTCCAGTGATCTTGGAAAGATAAAGCTGAACCAAATGAAACAAAAGTTTTTTTCTTCATCGTGGATCACTCATACTCTTTGATATACAAATGTGCTTTAGCAGTGAGCATGGTCATAGCAACATGCGTGATGTTGTCTACCATCCATCCTTCCCACACCTTTCTTCCTCCCAGGTTTCCCCAGCACAGCCACACCCTATGTCATCTCCCCTGGGTCAAATTGTGTGTCTTCTTTTTCCTTCTCTCTCCCTCTCTCTGTGGATGTCACTCAAAGGCCTGAACAAGGTCTTCTGCTCTTTTTTATGCATGCTCTCTGTGCACTTATGCATTCTCAAGGCTGAAACTATGACTTTCATACAGTTCAGTTTACATATCTGGCCTTGACTTCTTGCTAGGATCTCTACTTCCAGGTGCCATTGCTCTGTGTACATCCTTTTATTCTTTCAACAACTCACCTCACCATCTGCCCATTTTCCTCTCCACACTTCTTCCTTAGGACTCAGTACCAGGCCCTGATTGCTTCACACCACACATCTCTCCCTCCCCAGGGAAGCCCATTGTCTCCATATTTTTCAGCATATGGCTACCATAATCATCATTGTTTCTTCAAAATCCCTTCTGTGATTGTCTGGGTATCATTAAAGAGGATCTCCCAAATATTCGTGGGCTGGAAACTTGGTCCCTTATGTGGACTCATTTGTCTTCTCTGGTCCAGCCTGAAATCACACCCTCCATTTTAACCCAAGTCTTTGACCTCCATTGTAAAGCTCTTTCCTTTGGGTGAGTCACACGAGCTGGCTATTCTCTGACCTTCCCCAGCAGATTAGCATTGCCACAGAGTTGGACATGCCCACTGTCACTTTCAGTGCTCTAGAGTCAGCTACATCAGTAGAGGGAGAATTTACTTTGTGTGGGTCCTTCATGTCCTCCATAAGGTCTACCAAGGCTGGGAACACTCAGGGCATATTTTGAGGTTGATTGTCATTTTTCCATTAAGGTGTAATTATTCTTTAACAGCATCAAGAGCTGCAGACACTGCTAGCAGCACCATTCAGGGCATATGAAATAAAGTGGCAAGGTTACTGCCTCATCCCTCTAAGCAGGGTATTGATTTGTCAGGGTTCTTCAAAGAAACTGAATGATTTATACGGACACACAGTATTTTGTATCTGTACACATATACATATGCATTTGTGAGAGACTTACGGTAAGGAATTGGCTTATATGGATATAGGGACTGGTGAACCCTAAATCTATAAAACAGAACCCTAAATCTATAAGACAAACTAGAAGTCAAAGTAAAAGTTGACTTTAGTCTTGAACCTGAATTCTACTGGGCAGGAGGCTGAAAGCTCAGGCAGAGTTCCTGTGTTCCAAATTTGAGGAAATTTCATTCTTTATCGAGAAGCTTCAGCCTTTGCTGTCACAGCCTTCAATTGACTGGATGAGGCTCGCTCACACAGGGAGGGCAATCTGTTTTATTCAAAGACTATGAATTTAAATGTGGATCACACCTTAAAAATGATTTCATAGTTCCACTACAGATGTTTGATTAAACAATTGGGTGCTGTAACTTAGACATGCTGATATATACTATTAGTCGTTGTGGGTACTTTGGGAGCCCTCCTGCTGGCTGAAGCCTATTGTTTGGCTTCTCTTGGCTCAGACAGAGCTTCAGAACACCTAATCTGAGGGAGTAGCCTCAGATTCCACATCCGCTTTTTGTCACCTTGCAGGAAAAGGCACTGGCCTGGGCATTGGTGAATAACGTGCCCCGATTTCACTATCTGTAAAAAATGAAAACTAAGTTTTCTTTATATCTCACATTTCGTACTGGTGCATTAAATAGTACCTGTACCTATGCAATGAGAGAGTAACAACAAACACATCAAAATTTGGCCATGTGCCAAAACACACTGTCCAACAGACTATGCAAAATGACTAATCTTCCCAGTAATCCTGTTAGAGAGTAGCTGTCCCTATCCTCATTTTACAGAGGAGTGAGCAGAGGCACAGAGCAGTTAAGTAACTCTGCCCAAGGTTAGACAGCTAGACAAGTGGCAGAGCCAAGTTTTGAACCCATGCCATCTGGATCCAGAATCTGAGATCTTAACCACTACACAATGCTGTATTTCCCCACTAATTCACAAGGCTCTGGTGGAGAATGAATGGGGTAATCTATTTATAAATCCTCTGTGGACACTGAAGATGCTTTTGGCTTGAAGGTAGCCTTGTGATTAGTAGTTTGTTCCTTGGGTTCTTCATAAGCAGCCCTCTGGGAAAGAGGGTCATAACTGAATCCCTCCTGGAAGCCCCTAGCACCTTGTCAAGTGCCCAGCAAACTCAGTTCATGTGTGATGAGCACTAGGGCAGTGGACTGAATCAAGATGAGCAAACAAATCACCACGTGATGAGATCTCAGTTTTGAGTCCATTCCCCTGGTGAGTGTGAAGGGAAGAAGTCAACCTCTAACCTTTTATCTTTGTGAAAATAATCAGAAGAACATCTCCCAGCAGTTCCTGTTTACCTGTTCATATTTCTTGATTAGGTTCTTAAAAAATAAAGCACTACCTGTGTTTTCCTTTTTCTGTGCATAAACACTTAAAATAGGGCAGCAGATCTCCCTAGTGTCAGGAGGCCCAAGTGCTGTTCTGAGCTGCCGGGCATGAGAAAGTGTGATGGTACGTTATCCCCAGCAATAAGAGAGGAGATGAGAGGTGTGCTATTCCTGGAAAGCCTCTCACAATGGCTCATACAACTCCAAGCATGCTACCTTGAGTTGTTCTTGGGCTGGTAGGCATTCACTTTCAGAACTTATTTTGACCAAATGAATGCTTTTAGTGCAACAGAGGAGACAAAGGGGAAGTCAAGGAGGAATGCAGGACCTCTGTTTAATGCTGTGCTTTGGTTTCTCCATCTCCTCTTTATCCTGGTTATTTTCCAAAGTGATGCTCCTCCAGGGCTATAGTCCAGCCCCAAGAGCAATGACTCTGAGGAAAGGGAAAATTGCTGAAGATCTTTCCAGAATCTATCCTTCTGGAGGTCTGTTGTCTTTATATTCTGGTTCTGCTTCAATCTTCACCTTCTTCCCTGTTTCTCACTGGACAAGAAGGATCTCCGCAGTCAATACAGTGGGGTAGGGAACAGAATAGCTCTGCTGTTCAGGATATGTTCCATGCTGTCCATGGTCAGAGTAGGCCTATCTGCCACAATGTAAATATGCAAGCTTCCAAATGCAGTTTATATTGCAGCCTTACTTCCCTCATTGCTCATTCCCTTTTCCTTCCAAGTGGGCAACTGGACTAGAAGCCCACTTCCCACCTGACCAATACGTTCTGCTGTTTTCCCCAATCCTCTATTTCCTTTGATTTTTCACTCGGTGGCTCACACTGCCAGCCATCTGCTCAACACCCGTGTTTTTCTTTTTCTTTCCCAATTAGTGAGGTGCATGATGTGTTCAATTAGCCAGGTCGCTCTAGTTTACTTCTGGATTCCTTGGTGCCTGAGGGCAAAATTCTATGCCTGCAGCCAAATGGAATCCAAACAGATTCAATTTCTTTCTTGAAATTCCCACCTTTCTTGTTCACAACGATTAATTCTTTGCTTGTCTTTCCATGGCTGATCTCTTTTCCTTCCCTTTGCTCTCTTTCCACCAGCTCTGATGAGCCCAGTTGTGGCATCCTTGAGGTTTCTGCATGCAGTTCCATAGTCACTTTCCCGGGCTGCTATACTTTGGCTTAACCTGAGAGTTGATTCCTGGCTGTCAATGTACGCATGCATTGTATAGCGAGAAATAGCATCTCAGTCACATGAGGGCCAGTTTGTACTCATTTTACATAGTAATAGAAATACCAACAAAAGAGTCTTTTTAAAGTAACTAAATCTTGAATTTTGGAGATACTTGTTCTGTGTTCCAAATGGTTTGCATACTGG
This sequence comes from Chinchilla lanigera, assembly GCF_000276665.1. Taxonomy (NCBI): domain Eukaryota; kingdom Metazoa; phylum Chordata; class Mammalia; order Rodentia; family Chinchillidae; genus Chinchilla; species Chinchilla lanigera. The sequence goes on from NW_004955501.1 coordinate 3,093,035, forward strand.
GTTTGGCCATACATCTCTTCGGGGGACAGGAATGACAAATACCTGGTTATTTTGACATCAATCTCCTCAGTTGAATGGAGCTGAGATCATGGCTCAATTACACTATTCTTTTGACTGTTTGTTCATTCTGAGGCCAAAGCATTTCAGAATCTTGCCGGAAACAGCGTTCAAGGGACCCATTTGTCTATCCCTCGGTCAGCCTGCAAAATGGACACTTTAATGAAGGTTTCTGTACTTCTGAAGGACCTCACAGCTTCTTTAGGTCTGGAATGCAAAGATGCTAAGCCTTTGGGACAGCATAGTGCTTCTCTTGGGATAAGATCAGGGTAAAAGTTGCTCCAATAGACCAAAGGAAATGAGGGGATAATGACATTTCCTCTGCCAAAGGCTTTTTTTAATCTTTCTGTCTAATCCCCCTAAAACCCCAAAGAAAGGGCCCCTGTCTACTGTCCTGGGGCCGATGTACAGAGGTGAGTGGGAATGGAAGCAGACAGGATACTCATCAGAGACAGCACATCCTGAAGATCGGCAAATGGTAAGTGTGACAGCCAACTTCTTGGAAGGGGATGGCAGAACTGTAATTAAATTTTCTGATCTTGTTAGCCAATTTCTTCACTCACTGTCCCTGAACCAGAGAACAGGGAGGGAGGAAGGACACTGTTGCATCTGTGGCTGCAGGGAGGGAAATGAGCTTTTCACGGATTATTGGGTTAGTTCCACTTCTCCCACTTTTTAATTTATTTGTCTGCATGTTCTCTAGAGCTGAAAAGGCTCCGAGTCCTTTTCCATTTTCTTTTAATTAGATCTGATTTTGGAGTCTGAAAACTTGGGAGGGACTCAGGTTATAATAGCAGGATGATAACAGTTAGAAGGTCCTCTCGTCCCTGTTCGCTCTTTTGTAGAATTTCAGATTCCTAGCGATGGGTTTCTTTTTTCTTTCCCTTTCTTTCTTTTCCTTCAACAGTTATAGTATTATTTGTTACTCCATGTTATCCCATTTTGTCATCTTTTGGTTAAAAATTAGGTATGTTCCTCCTACATTTCAAGAGAAGAGGAAGCGTTTATTTTCAAAGTGCTCTCCTTCCTGTTTCTCTTTTGTATAATGGAACACAAAGCAGGAAAGTTAGTTGTGGCCTCTCTGAGAGGATTTATACTAATTGTGTTCTGTCTCTTTCAAGGCAAAAAAGAAAAAAAAAAAACTCAAAAGGAAAACAGAGAAACAACACAGAAAACTGGTCAGAAGAGAAAAAAGAGCCAAGTGAGGTGGTGATGGGTAACATGATTCATTGGTTAAAATCACTGGCCATTATGTCCTGGGGTTAAGGGCATTTAAGGTCTCAGGTGAGAAAGCCAAACACAGGATACTTAGCTGCTTATGAAAAAACAAGAATTCATTTCATTGTGGATGTGCTATGAACAGCAGAGGCCTTGTCAGGTGGGCCAAGCCTGCTGAGCTCCTATGGCCCTGCTGCATGGGAGAGCATTTATGTTACACTTTACCCAGGGCAAGAAGCACTTTCCAAATTTCTTCTTGAAGGTATGGGATTTATGAGGTTACTGAGCATGTTTAGAATACTTTACTTAACATATAGGCTACCCAGTAGATGCAAAGAACACTGTGGGAAGCACTGTTGACTCCTTGAAGAAGTGAATAGACATCTCCGAGCACAGCCGAATTTAGATTCCAAAGAGACCTCTCTGCTGAATGTGGGAGACAAGACATATGTATTCAGTGATCATGGTCCAAGAAAAATGATTGAAATATGAGCCTAAATTGGAAGCCACAAGGCACAAACTGAATTATATGTTTGACTTTGAAGTCAATCTGCTTTATATAGGGGCAACCTGAAGGAGACTGCTCCAGGATGCATATTCTCCCAGTAATTCATGGGTTCTTGAGAACCCCCAGAGAGCCCTGCTCCAGCCTGTTATGGAGATGCCAACAGGTGACTAGACAGCATAGCATACAACTTAACTCTGAATTCACCAACCTTGGATTAGGTCTGGTCCAAAGATGAAACCTGATTTTTCCAGAAAGTCTTAGAGAAACGCAGAGGGGTTGGAAGACATTCACTTGGAACTTGAGATGATGAAAGTTGAAACTTGAGAAAGTGGGGAGGGAGGAAGGGTATTTTCAGCAGCAGGAATTCTGTAATGGCCAGAAGGGTAAAATGTGATAAGTAAAGGAGAAATTGGAAGAAATTTAGCTTGGGAAACACAAAGGTATGTGATGAGCTGCAGGAGGGACAGAGCTGGAAGGTACGTTCGAGCTGAAAATCACAGAGCTCCCACAAATATGAATTGCATTTGTACTTCGTAGAGTAGGAAATGTGGACACAGAAAGCTGCTGACCAGGGAAGAATGGTAATGATACTAAAGGGAGGACAGTCTCTCTGAACCTGTTGCTATGTAAAATAAAGGCACTGGTCAAACTGTTATTTCAGAGTCTTTTTTTTTTTTTTTTTTTTGAGCTATACTTCAGCTGCTATCAAAACAGAACAAATGGCTCACAAGTTCTGGATACCCTTGTTCTAAACAAGTCTCTGTCTTTTTTTTTTTTCTCTCAGAATGCTAAGAAAGAGAGAGAGGGGAAGGGAGGTTGTAGTGGGGTAGAAAAGCATAAATAGTAAAGGGGTTCTGCAATTTATAGATTCATAGAAGAAGCACAAAAATGTTAAAACTGCAAATAAATTAATAATTGCTACTGATGTTACTACGTTTGTCCATAAAAGCGATGCTGTCTAAGTGTTTTGGTGAAAGAAAGTGGAAACCACTCCAGTACTTGGTGGTGAATTTCTGGAAGGTGTGGATTTAGAGAAGTGGAAAACAGATCTTTTGCAACTCAGACTGCAGAAACCTCTGATGTGTTTGGTGACGAGGAGCATAACTGCTGGGTCCAAGGTTTCTGGGCTCAGCATAATCAGCTGTGCTTTTCCCTGTGCCTCAGTCCCAGCCTGCTCCAAGTTTGCTCTGTTTTCCCTGAGAGAGAGAGGAAATGACAGAAGAGCATCTTCATATGATCCTCAATCACAGCCTTTTAGGGCAAAAAGGAAACTTGGAGTTATTTTATAGATTAGGTAATATTCCTAGGATTTGAAATGATACCAGGACAGCTGGAACAGTAGAATTTACATATTCATTCTGTGAGAAATGGGTGAGGAAAGAATAATGTCCAAACACTGATGAAGACAAGAGATGCTTCCCTAAAGTGTTTTTCACACAAATGCTGACTCCATCTTACTACGTCCATGGGTACAAATGGGCTTTTGGACATGGGAACAAAGTAGATCAGAGACTTTGGCCTAGGGTAACGTAGGGAGTGTGCTAGGGTAGATACTACATGGTCTTCCAAATCTGTCCAGTTCCGTGTAGCCAGTCTCAGGCCTGAACTATGAGGTCATTGACCTCAAAGGAGGGCATCATCCCTTTTCCTGGGAGAAATTTCTCTCCAGATATTGAGCTCTTTGGGGCAGGTGACCTGGGTAGTCTTGTCCCACCTTGCTCTGCTGGCCTAATGACTTGGGTACCCCTTGCAGACAAAGATCAGGCATAAGGTAATGGCCATAATTTCCTGCCAGGCCAGACCTGGCCATGGAGATGTAGTTGAACAGTCTTAGGGCCTCTTGCCTGTGATTCTAGCTCTTCACAAACACCAGCCCAACATGGTTGAGAAAAACTCATTGAAATCAATATGTAGAATTGCCTGTTGTGAATATCAATAATTTATTATGGACAGTAAGCTGAATGAAAGTGCAAGTAAGAGCAACAATGATTTTTGAACAAATATTAAACATGCAGTTTCTGAGTTCTGACTCATATATTACAGAAGCAGGGCTCAAACAACACAAAGCTAATAAAGACATATCAGGCTTTCATTAGAACAGATATTAGAATGAAAGGACAGCTTCGACATATTTTTATATAGTGAAATATACTACAAGCCCTTCTTTCATTAGGGATGGGGAAATAAAATTTTAACACCAATGTCTAGCTAGAAGTTTTTCTACTTCTCATCCATTCAGCACTCATTTCCAATATTAATAACTCAGCTAAGTACCTGGCAGGAGGCTTTTCTCTGCTGAGTTAATGCATTTTTTTCTGTGAATCCTCACTTGATTGATTGCAACATAGCAAATGTGACCACATAGGAAGTTGCCCTGGGAATATGATTACCTGAACCAACAGTTAAAAACATGTGGAGTGCTGAGGACGAAGAGATTCTACCTTTGAATTGTTTGTGGCAATTCAAAGAAAAATAATCAAAGTAGACACAGAGAGGAGAGATGATTAGCAATATCTAACAAAAACTTTGAAAATGTTTTTGTGCATTTTTAGGGAAGTATTTTGAATTTAAGAGTTACAATAAAACAGTCTTATCTAGCAATGAAAACAGTGACAGTAAGTAAATATAAGCAGCAGAGTTGAAGGTAAGGTAGAGCAACTCCTTTGTTTTCCATTCAAATAAATGGTTGTAGAAGTCAGATGCTAAAAGTGACTCTAGGGTTCAGATTCACAAATACTGGCGGGTAGGAGCTCGTGGTCAGCTGCGGCTGTCCCTGGAGGAGGCCTGTATCCCTGTAACTATTCTAAGGAAGTCAGCAAAAGTACAAACTCCTGCAATGTCCTTGTTAGGAGGGACTATAGTATCAGTCCATCAACCTACTCCACTTTCTCCACATTGTACAATAATCAAAACCAGCTACATCATTTTCTGAGTCCTAAAACAAAAACGTGCAGGGCCCCTTACTGAACACAGTTTAAGAATTTTAAGAAAGAAGCACAGAACATTCAGCTAAGTGTAGGATCCTGCTGAGTATCAGGCCTGTGAGACTGGACAGGTTGCATGCCCTTGAAAAAGATCAGATTATAACGGGAAAGCAGGGACCATCATGGCTCAAAGATAGGAACCTTAATTCAGCCACTCTGGAAGATGGTTACCAGTTTATTTGAAGCATTCACAGGGATCTTTATTTTCTGGTTTCTATCAGCGTTTGGGCACCCAAAATTTTGGGCACAGGGGAAAGGAAGGGAAATCATACGATGCAGAAATCATACCATGCTCTGCCTTGGTAATAGGGCCAGTCATGTTCTTCCTTGGTTGTTCTTAACCAGCTAACATGCAGGCATCTCAGTGACCCCAGGATCCTTTTCCATGAATTCTCAAATATTGAATGTATGCAGTGCCACACACTTGCCAGGGATTGAAGACACAGAGCAATAAAACAAGATATTTGTCCACAAGAAGTTTAATCTGGTGAGGAAAGAACTCTGTCATCTGACAAATGGTAGAGCTGCATTTCTTGAGAGGAAGTCGTCATTTTTGGATGGAGAAATAAAGTATAAACTCAATACTTTAGCAACAGCTTACCATTTTTCAGTGAAGAAGATTGCATGGGAGGGCACAGCTCCTTCAGTAAATGAACCTATTTTTATTTACCAGTGGTTTTGAATGGTCAGAGAAAGGCAAATTGGTCTCAACATGTACAGATGATGTGATCTTCAGAGGGAGGTAGATTCTGACTGAGAAATCTACCATAGACTTCCTAGAACTTTGTAGAACTCTTAAAGTATGAGGTTATTTTTCACACAACAGTATGTAGTCTCCACCTCAGGGTAATCAAGGGGTGAGGGAGGGTAGTTTTATGTCATAGGTCAATGCTAAGAAGCGGGCAATCAACTTCATTTTCTCATAATCTATGTCTTATCAGACAAGTCCCAGAGGGAAATAAATCCCTTTGATACATTATGTCACTGCCTCAGTTCCTTTTGGAAGGACAGTTCCTTCAAGTCTCTGAGGGATGAGCTTCATGGTTGTTGGCTTCCGAACAGTGTTTTTTGCTTTGCGTTTAGTTGTGACAGACTTTTTCTTTTCCCTTCTGTGAATCTTAACTACAGCACAACAGATTTCTTTTGGGCACAGTTGAAAACATTCTGATTTTCATCTTTTCTGTAAATATTTTGAAGATGAGTAAAGACAATCTTTGGTGCTACTTTTAGAAATATTTTCCTCAAACTGTGTTTATAACATATTAAACTAAATAAACATTCTAAAGACACAGATGTTGGTTTACTCTCTGAATAATGTCAAATTAGAAAGGTCCAGTTGTAGGCTAGAAAATAGTATATATGGTTGGTTTGCTACATGATCTGGTCTCAGTGGGTGTCTCAGCAACCAGCAAACCCATCCGGTCATTCACAGCTTGACATGACATGTTGACTTGTTCTTCTTTGGTCCTTAGATGGAATTTTGGGTACATTTCATAATTTTTTAGGGTCATTCGCTGATGGTAAAATGTCCTCTGATCAGTTCCCATCTCAATTCAATAACGAAAAGTCTGTCCAGGGTCATAATTGTGTAACTCCATGCCTGTATCAGGCTTAAAGCATCTGTCCCCTCTCCTAGCACTCTCAGAATGTTTTGGACCAGGAAGCTTGAAACGGGAAAGAGTGCCAACTGCTTCCTTTCTCCTTGGATTACTGGGTTGTTAATGTTATTATTTGGATTGGGTTACTGATCTTTCCTCTGCTGTGTGTGTTTTCTGTGTATTCGAATGGACAGGGTGTGCTTGGCTACCCCATTGATTTTGGACTTGGCCAATGAAGTGATGGTAGTTAGACAAAAGCAGAGCTTATAAGCACCTGAGTGGTTTAGCTTTTACTCTTGTAATGGCTGCAACAAGATCGTGCTTCAAGTGGCCCCTGTCCCTTCAGTCAGAAAACAGGCAGATCTGTTTTAATGACGCCGTAGTGTATCCCACAGAAGTGCTGATTGCTGTACTTTGGAATGTCAAGATAATTGGCATCAAGTGTTTTCTTTTCTAAATTTTGGAGCTCAGGAAGAATGAAGACAAAAGTATTTCCATTTTTATATCTTGATGCATAATATATATTGTCTTCTCTGAAACTGAGAAAAAGCATAGAACCATACTGGGTTATAATTTATGTGAAGCACTTTGCACATAAGAAGCAATAAAGAGAAACTTACTTTATTAGTATTATTAGTTGATATTTTTTTCTTTTGAAATTGAAAGGTCCAAAGACTTCAACATTACTATTTCAATCTTCACTTCTCAATGATGTCCATCCTCGCCACCCTATGTCAACCCTCCTCATGATATCCCTTATTTTCTTGTCTGCTGTATTTTTAATTATGTGTTTGAACATCTAAAACACTATAGTTATTTGTTTATTATCAGGCTATTGTCATTAGAACATGGACTATCACATCCTTTTTTTTTTTTGTTTTTTTGTTTTTTTGTTTTTTTTTTTTGGTTTTTCTCCAGTACTGGGAACTGAACTCACGACCTTGCGATTGCCAGATAGGCACTTTTGCAGCTGAGCTAAATCCCCAGCCCCTATCACATCCTTTTTGCACAGTGGTTGGTTTAGGGATGGTCATATGACCCAGTCAGAGCCAACAGAAAAAACTGAGACTTAGCTAGACTATTGAGAGTCAAGCACAGTCTCTTTCTCCATCAGTCATGAGGATGAGGATGTAAGCTTGGCCTTTCTGGTTACCCTAATACAGGTGGGGAATGCACCCCCTACAACCAAGCTGAAAGCTGGAGAGGACCAAACTCTCAAGGCACCATTTGTCCCCCTGGATCAAGATAGGCCTATGGTGGACCTACAGAGTTCTATTTTATGAACCCATACTTTTGCTTTGCTTAGTCAGTTTGAGCTGATTTTTCTGTTAGCAAAAACTGATGAAACCCTACTTGATGCACAGAGCAACATTTTAGTTCTTATTTGTCTTCCATGTCTCTGCTTAGAGGGAGAGAAGGCTGACCCAGTGGTTGGGACAGATGGTTGGTATCAGACAAGCTCAAGATTGCTTTTGCACTGCAGAGAGGTTTGAGGTTCTGCTCCTGGTAATGAGGCAAAAATACTGGAGAGTGGAAATTCATGGTAATGGATATGACAAGAGGCACTGAGTAGCCTGCTCTGTAGACACTGTGAGCGGGCACCACTTGTCTGTAAGATAGACAGATGGGCTGGAGACTGACATCACGCTGTGTGTATTGTGCCCAGTAGGGGAGATACATGGCAGATAAAATACAAAAGGTCCCCAGTTATTTCCCACTTCTTGCTATGGGACTTTTCATGCCTCTTGCAGTGGGACTCTACAGATCCTCCTATGAAGACATAGAATCTATTTCTTTCCCCTCATTAATGTGTGCTGACCTCCTGCTGTGCTTTGGCCAATAGAATGAGGTGCATGGAAGTGACAGTATCCCTCTTCCAAATTTTCAGAGACCTCATTTTGCTTACTGCTCTCAGAACCACTATGCTCAAGCCTAGAGTAGCTTCTGGAAGAAGAAAGAGGCTCTGGATAGGGACCAAGAATATCCAGCTGAGCTTGTCAAAGACCAGCTTTTAACTAGCCAAGCTCTCCCAAAGTGAGAGAGCCCAGTAGAACCCCTTACCCAAAGTACAAATGGCCATATATGCATGAATGACTACAGCTGGCACCAAGAAATAATCATTGCTTACTGCTTTAAATCACTAAGTTTTGGGGAAGTTTGATATGAAGTAATAACTAACTAAAAACTCCAACTCCCAGGGTGTTATCACTTGAGATTTTGATTCTGTTCATTTGGGATGGAACTTACAAATCTGTATTTTTGAAAAGTTTGTATGTTTTTGCCCACAACAGGTCTGGAAGCAATTATCAGCACACCTTCAGCATGGCAGTTCTGCACGGCAGCTCTCTGTATTACATACACAGGCCCCAGCATTTTCAGCCAGCCCTTCAGCAACTTGTCCTGGCACTGTTTTAAGAAAATTGGTGCGCTTCAGTAGTGGCAGGCTTCTTGAGTGAGGAAGTCCTGAGATGCGGTAGGAAGGGAGCTCAGGGAGTCCCTGCAGCTGGAAATAAAAAGCATCACACTTTCTAGACACTCAATTTGAACTCTATTAAATGAAACACAGGCCCTTTGAGAGAGGTGTTTGTTCTGGATTCAGCTGTGTTCAGTTCAGAGAATGGCCTGTGGGGACAGATTTGTCACAGGCACTCAGGTGTCTGCTTTAAGACAGAGGACTCCCTCCAACCTATTTGTGAGACAGTCGATTTTATAATTGAAGATAAGCCTGACCTGAGCCTTCCTGGCTCTGAAAAGAAGGCTACATGGCCTGGCCTTTGACTGAGCTCATGAGTGACAGTGGCTGCCCTTCTGAATAGGAGCAGTGCTTGTTCTATTTTAGCCCCTTCCATTCGGCCCCAGGGGGGAGCATGGGATTGTGTCAGGGTTCCCTACAACCTCATTGTGTGCAGTGACAAGCACACAGCAAATAAACAAACAAACAAAATCAGCAACAACACCAGTTCATAGAGGGTCGCAGTCTGTCTTTCCAGGTGGCAGCCTGTTTCACCTTGAAACAGTTTCTCCATGCAAAACTTTTTCGTGTTGAGACACTGCAGAACAGTCCATTAAAGGAACCAGGAAATAGGTTATCACTGCTACTTTAGCATTGGTGTAGAAGCAACAGCCAATACAGTTACAAGGGAAAGAAATAAGCACAAATATTAGAAAGGGAAAAACAAAAATGTCATAATACACAGTTGATAATATCACATACAAACCAGTAGAATTGATAGAAAAATTATTAGAAACAATAATAGAATAGTCAGGTGGCCTATTATAAACCAATATATAAAAATCAATTTTTTATCTTTTTTTAATCTTTTGTATCATAAAGTGTTTCATAACACAAAAGTGTATGCATATATAATAATTTAAAATATATACAATTAAAAATAAGACTACCCACCATAAGTGTATTCATGATCTGCTGCAAACTTGTACTAATAAAATTTTAAAAAATTAAGAGAATAACTAATGCTTTCTAATCACATCTCCTTCCTTCGAGTAACATGTAATGTTAACCATTACTTTGCTTTATGTACAGAGATGTCAGAATTAAATGTATCCCTAATTAATGTGTTATTAGTTTTGCTATTTTTGATTTGCTTCTTTCTATCATCATTAAGCTTCTGAATCATCAGTGTTGATCACACAGCTATAGCTTACTCATTTTGTTTGTTGTATAGTATTGTGTCATGTGACCGTCAAAATTCGAATGTGTGTGTATGTATACATACAAATTGCATATTCAAAGTTGAAACACATAAAACATATCAAGTGTATATGCACACACACATTCAATATACAAGTCCCATCTTTTATTCTCTTTTGGTATCTTAATGAAGTCTATTTTTGCCTGAGTGTCATAATGAGATTTTCCTATATTTTTGTAATTAAAGTTTATTTTTAACTTTTATAGTTAGTTTTTAATTTATGTGGACACATTTATATATAGTTTGAGTTATGTATTAAATTCCTTTTCCTTCTTTCCACCTTTCTTTCCCCTCCCTCTGTCTTCTTGTCCTCTTTTCTTTTCCCTTTCTTTTTCTTTCTTTCTTTTTCTTTCTTTCTTTCTTTCTTTCTTTCTTTCTTTCTTTCTTTCTTTCTTTCTTTCTTTCTTTCTTTCTTTTTC
>NW_004955501.1:3103631-3129048 GCF_000276665.1 Chinchilla lanigera
TTTCTTTTTCTTTCTTTCTTTCTTTCTTTCTTTCTTTCTTTCTTTCTTTCTTTCTTTCTTTCTTTCTTTCTTTCTTTTTCTTTTTCCTTCTCTCTTTTCTTTCTTCTCTCTCTCTCTCTCTCTCTCTCTCTCTCTCTCTCTCTCTCATGACCCACTGCTCCAGTTCTGTTTATCAGTGCTTGCCTTTCCTCACTGATTTGTATCACCCCCTCTGTAACACACAGTTACAGCAGAGCCTGTTCTGGGTTTCTGTATTAGTTCATTACTTTATTTATTTCACCTTGCATTAGTTCCTTATTATTCTGATCATAATTTCATAATGGATTCTGAAATTTAGTTCTTTAAATGTACCTAAAATATTCTTATTTGTACTTTCATATAAATTGTAGAGTCATTTGTTGATTTCTGTGTGTGTGTGTGTGTGTGTGTGTGTGTGTGTGTGTGTGTGTATGTGTATGAATGCATAGTAGGTGAAACTGACACTTTTATGGTGTTGAGTCTTCCAAACTGAGAACAAATATATCTTTTCATCTGATCAATTTTTATTTATTGTATTTCCACTGACTTTTTTTTAGACAGGGTTTCACTACATAATTCAGGCTGCCTTGAACTCACTGTGAAACACAGGCCGGCCTCAAACTCATGGCAATCCTTGTGCCTCAGCCTCCCACATGCTAGGACTATAGGCATGTGCCACCACGACCTACCCACCACTGATTTTTATAATTTTACCCACAGAAGTGGTGAAATTTTGTGAGTATTTGTTTTTTAAAATGGCATTGTGATAGTTGGCATCATTTAAAAATTTCAGTTTCTCTCTGTTTATTATTTATACAAATGCAATTGATTTTGTGAACTGTTTTTTAAACAACACAGTTAACAGGCTTGATTTTATATAGGTATATGTAGAAACATTTACCAATTAACTAGCAAATATATATTTTTCTTATGTCTACATGAATCATCTACAAATATGTTTTATGTTACAACTGACATTGCAAGAATCTCTATCATACACACCACTTTATGTATCTGTAATTTAAGGACAATTATGGAAAACAACTTGGAATAAAAAACATTTCTTTGAAAAAGTGCTGGCACTTTTAAGAAGATGAAAGAAAATGCCATAAGGAAAAGGAAAAATAATGTTCAGCCTGAAATAATAATGAAAATGCTATACTATATATCAAAACTTGTGAGACATCCAAATAGTAAAGATGAAATTACCTAAGTTTTCTCCTCAGTATTCTTAAAAATTTGTATCAGGAAAGACTGAAATTTAATGAGCTAAGTGTCAATGTTAAGGACTGAAACAGCAGAGCAAATACAAAACAGTAAGGAGATAAAAATAAAAGTAAAAGTGAAAGCAGAAAATAGACGGCAAAGATCAACATAGGTAAAAGTAGGTCTTTTGAAATGGATCCAAAAAATGATACAGCGTACACATACACATTCCTATACATTTGTACACAAATTTAGGAGAGAAAAAGGAAGAATTTAAATATAGAACATGCATATAAAAACAAGAGAATAAATGCACGATTTACCTATAATACTAAAAACTTTCTAAAACATATAGAAGATATAACTAAACTTGATTTAAGAAAATAGAAATCTTTCCATAAACACAACACAAAACAAAATGATCCCGGTAGTTCTATAGGCAAAATCTTAAAAAATTTAAAGTAACAGATAAGATTAATCTTATAGAAATTCTTCTAGACAATCCAAAAACAATGGAACACTTCAATTTCTAATACTAAAATAACCATAGTTTTAAAATTGGACAGATGTAGTAAAGAATAATAAATTGAAGGTTGTTATGGTTTGTGTCTGGATGTCCCTCCAAAAGATCATGCAGTTGTGGGGTGGGGTTCTAGACTTTATGATTGATTTATGGTCCAATGTTGGAATTATGGATGTGAGTGCTACATCTACCCTAGGGCGGATACTTTGCATACAGTGTAAGGGAGGGAAAGAGGCTGCCTGCTGCCCCTCCTCCCTTTTGCTCTTGTTCTTTTTGCTATCTTCTGCCACCGTGAACGGTTGTCCTCTGTCATGTGCCACTCTGCCTTGGAGTCAGCTCAGTATGGACTGAATTCTGTCAGGTTTTCTTCTTTAAATCTTTTTAAAACTTGTTATTCTGGATAGAGAGGCCATGTGTGCTGCAACTAGCAATACCATAGGGGTGGGACTGTATAAGTCTTTTGGAGTTCACATCTCCCCACTGTGTGTCCCAGGTACTAGACATGGAGCTACATGATTTAATATTTGCACTGTTAGGTTTGAGTCTGGCTTTGGTTCAATTTATTCCTATCCTCTTATTCCCTTTTGCAATAAGAATGGTTTCTGCCTTGGAGCTGGTTGACTATGGACTGAACCCACTGAAACTGTGAACCAAAATAAATCTCTTTTCCTTTAAGTTGTGGGTGTTGATAGTTTTGTTACAGCAATGAGAAAGCTAATACATCTGGCAAAACGCCATTTCTAGGAGCGTCTGTAAAAGTGTTTATAGAAGAGATTTAACATTTGAATTGGTAGATTGAGGAAGAAAAGCCCACTCTCACTTATATAGGTGGGCACTGTCCAATCTACTGAGAGCCCAAAGTTAGAGGAAGGACAAATTCTTTGAGCTGAGAGATTTACCTTCTCTTGCCTCGGATGTAAATCTCTTTCTTCTCAGGCCTTCAGCCTCCAGGACTCCTTATACCAGTGATCCACCCTCCATTCCCAGGTTCTCATACTTCTGGATTCTGACTATATTATACAACTGGCTTTCCTGGTTCTACAGATTGCAGATGGCATATGGAGGGATGTCTTGGCTTTAATAATTGTATGGAACAATTCTTGTAATAATTTTTTAATGTTATTAAATCTACTTTTATATATCTCCTTCTGATTCTGTTTGTTCTTTTACTCCAGGGAATCCTGACTAATAGATGCACTGTCTTCTGTGGGTTTTCTACCCTTTTATCTCTGCATGCTTTATTCTAAGATATTTTTTCTGACTTAACTTCTAACTCACTAGTTTGTTCTTCAGATGTTTCTAATCTGCAGTTGAATCCACCCAATGAGTAATTTATTTTTGTTGATTCTTTTTTATGTATAATTTCTAGTCCTTTTGCAAAATTCTGTCTTGACTTTTATTTCCTTGAGATCTTAGGTAAACTATTTCAAAGTCTTTGACAATTCCATTTATATCCCATTTGTTTGTCATGGAAGCACAGCTCATTCCTTGTGTGATCTCTTGTCAATTCTTCTAGTGTTCTTAGAGGAAAGCTGATCTGAATTACCTACTCTATCATTTCTGAAAGTCAGGATATTTTAAATATTCTGTTTTTTTTTGCCATGTACTGTCATTATTTTCATAATTTTATTTTTTTATTTTTTTATTTTTTTGGTTTTTCTCCGGTACCGGGAACCGAACTCACAACCTTGCGCTTGCCAGGCAGGCGCTTTTGCCGCTGAGCTAAATCCCCAGCCCCTTATTTTCATAATTTTAAAGAGTTCAGAATTTTAAAATAAGGTAGATCTATATGTTCTGACACAGAAAAGTGTCTAAGGCAGGACGTGCAAAATAAGCCACCTAATGACATGTATACAATAATACTAAAATCAATATCTAATGTTTATTGAGCACTCATTACATGTGAGCAGCTGTTCTAAGGGCTTTAAATATACTGGTTAATTTACTTCTCACAAGATCCCAAAGAGGTAGTCACTGTTATTAGTCCAGTTTTACAGATGAGGAAACTGAAGACAGAGACATTAATGAATTTCTTCAGGTCATGTATCTAGTATATAATATACACAAGATTTAAATGCAGGCTCTCTGACTTCAGAGTCACTGTAGTAAACTTCTGTGTTAGCACACTACCCCCAGTTTTTCCACACAATATGCTAAGCCATAATGTAGTAGAAAATGCCACCCCCAATCAGTATACCTCAGTTTCTTAGTTGCCTAGGTAATAGTTCCTGTTCCAACTCCAGTTGCTTCTGTCTCTTAGAAACTGGTCACTGTGATGCATAGTTGGTTACTATAATGCACGTTGTATAAACCAATCCCCAAATGACAAGCCATTCTGCCTCTGTACTTCCTGCTTGCTTATTCACTATAAGCCCTAGACCACCAGAGGTCAGGGCCTGATATTCTGGGAATGATCCCAATCAGTGCCCATTGACGTAAATAAATCTGCCTCCAAATCCTGGGTGTCATTTCAGCGTTTCTGTTTGCAGTTGCAGTAACAAGGACTTCTTGTGGGCTTTGAAGATGACTGTGATTTTATTTTTTATTCTCTATCTGTGGTGTCCAATGTGGCAGACAGAAGACACATATGAGTATTTAAACATAAGCTGATTAAAATTAAATAGGGTTGAGCATGTGTTCTTCAATTACAGTAGTTCCATTTCAAGTGTACTCAATAGCCACAGGTGGCTAACGGCTACCTTATTGAACAGCACAAATGTAGGATACTTCCATCATTACAGAAACTCTTATTGGACCATGTAATATGTAGAGCTCAATAGTATGTGAATTTTTTATAAGTATGTATTCTTGATTTACTTTTCTAATTAAATAGAAAGGATCAGTGACAGAAAGGGAACCTGTTTACTTAAAGCTAAATTCCCTTTTTTTCTCTTATTTGGCCATATCTTTCTTCTACTTTCTGGAGCAGCAGAGAGCTTCTCTTTTTCCTAAAAATGCCCCTTGTGGTATTTTAAAACAACAAAAT
The DNA here is from genome assembly GCF_000276665.1 of Chinchilla lanigera. Taxonomy (NCBI): domain Eukaryota; kingdom Metazoa; phylum Chordata; class Mammalia; order Rodentia; family Chinchillidae; genus Chinchilla; species Chinchilla lanigera. The sequence goes on from NW_004955501.1 coordinate 3,108,365, forward strand.
ACTTAAATCAGTGAAAAGCTCATTCAGATAATAGCTGTATGGGTTTCCTAGAAATATAATGGCATCTACATAGGGATCTATTCCTCTTAAGTACTTGAAAGCTTTTAAAATGTGCACTGTTTTCCAGACATGTTAACCAAATCATGTGTTCCTTAAAAAGACTATCTTCGAAAAATGTTGGAAAAATATTCATAATTTATTTTACTAAAGGTCAAGCTCACTGATTATGTCTTTCTATGAAATTTTTTAACAGATATTATTTCTATTCATGAAATATGCAAAGAATCATGGAAAATTTGGTCTATAAAGACTTTCTGCATAGGCTGAGTAATTGTTTAATATCAAACAAATTCTACTGTGGGTCAGCTATAGCTCTGTCTTCTTTTCAGAATCCAGGAAAAGTAATCAGAAAAAGTGGTCTCGTCAATTTATCCTTATAACCTGGGGCTGAATAGGCCCTCCAAAAGCTTCCATTTGGCTTCTAAGTGTTCTACTCTTTTTTTTTTTTTTTTTTAATGAGACAGGGTCTTGGTATGTATTTCTGTCTGGCCTAGACTCACTATGTAGCCCATGAAGACCTCGAACTTGCAGTGATCCTCCTGCCTCAGTCTCCTGAGTGGTGGGATTACAGGCATGCACCACCATGCCCAGCTTGAGCATTCTACCTTTAAATATAAATAGGCAACTAGAAAGTATTGGCCAATGGAGTAAATACGTAATACAACAGAGTGGAACTAAGACACATAAACCTAAATTACCAGAGGAGACAGAATATCTGAGAAAATAAAAGTGATTAGTAACACTCTCAAAGGGTTAAGAAAAGAATAGGAACCTATGGAAAAGTAACATTCAGGGAGCACAACAATAGCACAATGAAAATAAAACTGAAGAATCGATAGAAGGGTTGAAAGATGAAGCTCAGATACTTCTAGAACATACAACAAAACCACAACAGGACAAAAAAATACAAATTTTCTACCACTTTGTCTGTAACTCTGTATTGCTTGTCTTGTTCTTATGCTATTTTGTAAATGGATGTCTGTTTGTTAATATGTTTTCCTTCTTTTATTTTTAAAATACATTAAAAAATACAAGAGAAGCAAATAATATTAGAAGATAATTCTTAATTTATTTGAACTTCAAATAAATAGAGTTCTAAAAAAGAATAGAAAATTTACAAGAGAGAAATAATTAAATAATTCCAAAATGTGCTTAATCTGAGGGAGGTAGAACCTCCAGACTGAAAGGACCTGTCTAGCGCCTCACATACAAATGGACTGAGGTCAAGCCACACTGTGAAATTTCAAAATACTGGGGAAAAATAGATCGCTGAAGTTATAAAGAAAAAGACATTCAAAAACCTCCAGTGATCAGGACAAAAAATGGTATCAGACTTTTTAACAAGAACAGTGAAGGCAGTGGAAACGGCCCTCAGACTTCTAAGCAAGAGTCCTTTCTATAATGAAATCTGTACCCAGTCTTATGGACTGAATGTGCCACCACCCCAGGTCCGAATGTTGAAACAATAACCTCAGTGTGTTATTAAGAGGCAGGATTTTTGGAAGGTGACTAGGTTTAGATGAGTCATGAAAATAGAGCCCCATGATAGACTAGTATATATACAGGGGGAGGAAAAGACTAAAGTTCTCTCTGTCTCCCTGTCTGCCATGTGAGGTTTCATCAAGAACACAGATATCTGTAAATTGGGAAGAGAGCCCTTGCTAGAACCTGACCCTGCTGATATCCCTAATCTTGGAGCTCAAGCCTCCAGAGTGTGAGAAATAAATGTCTGTCTGCTATATTTTGTTATAGTAGCTGAGCCGACTAAGACATCAAATCTAATAATGAACACTGTGTGGATAGAATAAGACATTTCAGACATTAGAACACTGCAGAAATGTACCTCCCATGTATTTCTTTTTGTGTCAGTAGTAAAATATGTGCTTCTGCAAAATAACAGTAAAATTTCAAAGTGAATGGCATAGATCTTAGAAATAGGAGATTGAGAATAGGACAGAGGCATGATGAGGGCAGATCCCAGGGTGGTGGCTATGCACTGGGCCTAGACAGCAACCATTTCCTATTGGAGCAGGGAAGGAGGCTCCTGAAAGTATCATCAAACGAGTAAACTCAATACCTTAATATATTCTAACACATTCACACACCTGGAGTGAGTTGAGTTAATATGAATTATAAAGAATTATAAGGCAGGAAACAAATAAAGAAGTAATTGTAGATGCAAGTGTAAATAACATACTTAGAAAAGGAAAAGTATTCATATTGCATGACTCAGTCAGCAATGGGATTTAAATAGTGATAGTAATAGAACACTGAATATTGATCTGTAACTCCAATTCAGTGGAACTGTATTTGTGGGATGCAATCTGATGGAGATGGGGAAAGATTTTTGTAAACAACCAGTTAAGTACTTCAGGCTTTGTGGGTCTATACACTCTTCGTCACAAAACTACTCAACTCTGCTCTTCCAGCAGTAAAGTAGCAGTAGACATTATATAAACAAATGGACACTGCTGTATATTTCAATAGTATCTATTATGGTTTGTATCTAGATGTCTCCCTCAACCTTATGTGCTCATAGGTGCAGCTTTTCAGAGGTGGCTGGAACTAGGGTGTGTGAATATAGATTATGGGTTTGTGATAACTGGATTAGTCCACTGATTGGTTTAGCATAGTTCTGGATGTGGGTGGTACCAACCCATAGGCTTGTGGCCTGAATGTAATTAAAAGGAAAAAAAAGGGTCACTAATGTTGCTTTCTCCTGCCTGCTATACCATGAACTGTTTCTCCTCTGCCATGCCTCTCTGTCATGCTGCCCTGCTTTGGAACCTGCTGACTATGGACTGAAACCTCTATAAACTGTGAGCTGAATAAACCTTTCCTCCCTTAACTTGGGCCATCAGGTGTTTTGTCCCAGCAGTGAGAAAGTAATTAAAGAAATATCTTATTTACAAAAATAGGTGGCCCTTGTTGGTATAGCCTTGACTAGATTTGTGTGTGTGTGTGTGTGTGTGTGTGTGTGTGTGTGTGTGTATAGAAGGAGGTCTCCATATTTTATAAGGGGAAGTCAAGATGCCTACAACTGAAAAAAAATTAAAAATACCCAAAGTAATAATGTAAGAATATTTTTAAGAAATGTGTTACTATTCTCTTTAAAATGAAGAAAAGAAATGGGGACAAATACACAATGTAAATGAGGCAGTGATAATGGGAATCTATTTATTGTATGAATGTAAGCTTTGTAGAACTTCACTGATTTCTTCAAACCATGTGCTTTTATGCATTGACTAAGTAAATTAAAAATGAAATATGTTACAATTCATGTTGCTAGGAAGCTGTAGTCCAGGTTTGCTTAGGTGATTAAGAAAGATGAGGTCATGAAATGTCCTGGGAGGTGGGAGCTAAGGACACTGAGGCTCAAGCTGAGTTTCACTACCTCCAGCCTTCCTCCCACCCCAGACAGAAACCCTGAGTTCCATGGATAAGATTCACTTCTGTTCATCAGCGTTCTGAGCCTGGACATTGAAAACATCTATGCCTGTTCACCTCTCAGTGCTGTGCTGAGTCTTAAGGGTAGTGTGTTGGTGACTGATGCAAACTGCATCCTGCTTTTCACTTATGGATGGGTGCCTGCAGATCAAGGCCTTCAGGAATGGCCAGCAAGCATGGCTGGGTGGGAAGGCTTGTGAGCAGGTGATGGCTCTGGAGCCACATGGCAGCTGGGTGCCAGCAAATACAACAGAAACGCTAAGGAGATTTTGGGTCTGAGGTTCTCCCTAGGCTCTGAATCACAACAAAGGAATCACAGAAAATTAATGAAGCTAATTTCTGGCTGGAAACCATCATTTGTGAGTCATCTATGCATCATGAGTGTGCTCATTAAGTAAATTGCCAGTATCTTCCTGGGCATTATGGATGCATTGCAAATGAGGGATCTCCATAAATAATTTTTTTCTCTTTGTATATAGAGGGAGCCGGGATCATGGACAAGGAAGGTGACCAATGGAGAGGGGAGGTTGGAGTCTAGGCTGCTGTTATGGTTTATGTCTAGATGTCCCCTCAAAGCTCCCGCAGTCATGGGGGTGGTGTCTAGAGTTTGTGATTGATCCATGATTCATTTAAAGTTTGTGATTGATTCATGGTCCAATGCTGGGATTATGGGTGCTATACCTGGCCTGAGGCGGGGAGCCTGCATACAATATAAGGGAGGGAAAGAGGTTTGCCCCCCTCTCCTCCCCGTTTTGCTCTTGTTGTTTTTGCTGTTTTCCCCCCACCATGAACTGTCACCCTTCTGCCATGCCACCCTGCCTTGGAGCCAGCTGACTACGGACTGAAACCTCCACAAACCGTGAGCTAAATAAGCCTTTCCTTCTTTAACTTTGGGTGTTGAGTATTTTGTCTCAGCAATGAGAGAAAAGTAACTAAGAAGCTGCTGAATGTAGGAAGGGCAGGAGTATAAAGTGGCCAGGTGGGGTGGAGCAGGATAAAGAGGAAGAAGATGAGGAAGAGGAAGAGGAGGAGGAGAGGTAAGATGAGGAGGGGGAGGAGGAGGAGAAGAAGGGAGTCTGACTGGCCTTTTCCCCTAGGTAGAGTTTGTTAGGTGCAGCAGATCTACCTCAAGCCACTAAGTGGGCAAAGGCCTCCTTCCAGATTGGGCCTATGACCCCACACCAACCTCTTCTTAATTTCTTTCCCACAGATCTAGTGGTCCATGGACTAAGGATCTTTAGTGGGTGTGATTTTTTCCTGTAGCTCTTTTGGAATCATCTGCTGTGATTCCTGCAGCAGAAGACCCTGGGAAGCCCCTTGGCACCAGCTTCGTCCTGATCCTTCTCTCTTACACCATTCTTCAAGCTCTCTGGCAAATAGAACCTGCAAGGTAAGGATGCCTGGGAGCTGGTCTGCTCACCCCAGGGCCTCACAATGGCTGCAGAGGGATCAGACAGAGGAACAGTCCAAGCGAGGAAAGAGAACAGGATTTGGAAAGCGAGACAAAGCAGACAGGGACTGAGGCTGAAGAAACAGTTTTCTAGATTGATCCTGATTAGTAGTGAATAAAACTGTTTTAAACAAGACCCTCATTGAAAGTTGTGTAGAGCTGTGTAGCTCCTCAGAGGATGAGATAACACTTTCTCATTTTGTCTCATCTGTCTTCTCCCTCTGAAAGCTTCTCCTCTAGTCTAGTGGACATGTGGGTATATGGTGGGTGCTGGCAGGCACCTTCTACAATATGTACTTCATCAGGTGAGAGCTGAAAAGAACTATAAGGAACAAGGAAAAGTTAGTTGTCCACATGGTTTATCATAAAGTTAAAATTCAGAAACAGATGATTTAAAGAATGTTTAATGAGAAAGAAGGATAAATCCCCATGGGACTTCTGCCTCTGAGACACAGGGTGAACAGGTTATGTAGAGAGTACAGTCATCCCATAGGTTGTATTCAGTACATTCTTGCATATCCAGAGTATATGCTTCCATAGAAATAATGTGTTCAGTGGCACTGGATTCCCAGGCAGCCTGCAAAAGCGTACTGATTGCACCATACTCCAAGTAACCCTTATGTGAGAGCCACAGCAGGGACCTGGATGTAGGCACCAGGTTTTCCTAGAGAGAGGCCTGAGATCCACATGGAGGACCTGTGTAGGAAAGAGAGGAAACAGAACTTCCTTGCTGTGGTGGCTTGATTAAACATATCAAACCCATTCTAGAAGATGACCCAGCAGTTGAGAGGTGACCATCAACAACGCAATCCTGGATGGAAAGAGATGACAGAGACCACTCACTGAGTCCCATCCAAATGCTGAGCAGTGCAGTGGAGGTCCAGCAGTTACACACACACACACGTGTGTGTGTGTGTGTGTGTGTATGCTAGTGTGTGTAGGGGTGGGCATCACATTATCAAAGATCTCGTCCTTGGACCTTCCATTTAGCAAACAACTTTCAGTGATATGGCCTGCTGCAGAGGGCCTTGTCTGATCAGGTGTTCATGAGCATCTAACAGGGTTTAGTGAATTAGCCTCTGACATTTCCATGAGTCTCTGGAGGCTCCCTCCAGGAGTCAGACTCACTCAAGCATCTGCCATCAGTGGGGGTTTCCAAGCCTTTATGGAACCCTGTCCAAACGTCTTCACATTTGAATGCTCATTGTATCAATATCCAGGTGCTCTGGGAGCAGGTGGCAACCAGAAATATGGGCAACAAAGGAAGGGAAACCAAGTTTGTTTTCCTTTTTAGGGTGCAGGGCTGGGCTCGGTGGTGGTCACAGGTGGTGGAGAACTTTACCATGCAGTTTCATCTGTTCACACATGCGGGATCCCCACACCATTTAGTGACCACTTACTCTGGGCACTGTCAAAATCTTCACTCTCATGAAGTTTACATCTACTGTGTGTCTGTGGAAGAGCATGTATATCCTGAGGGTGTACAAAAAATAAAGCAAATGAGTAGCTCTGACATATTCTCATGATGATGACTGCTATGAAGAGCATAAAGTAGATGGAATGATGGAATAACAACCTAGGTGAGTGATCAGTCAACAGTGGCCTCTGAAAGGAGACATTTAAACAGTCTGGGTGATACGGAGGCAGTCAGGGAAGAGCCAACCAGAGATAATCCAGGGGAGACGGTTCAAGCAGAAGTGAGAGCAGGCACGGAGCCCAGAAATAAGAGGTGGTCTGAGTAGCTAGGGCTGGAGGAACAAGGGTGTAAAATTCAATAGGCTGGGAAGAAAGAGGGGCAGAGTTTCCTGGTCTTCTAGACTAGGTGAAAAGTATGGACTGTATTCTCAACATGTAGGAATGGATTCCACAACCTGATATGCACTTTTAGAGCCCAAAAGTATTCAACAGAGATACATCTTTAGTCTCCTTTTTTTTTGAAACTGAGTCTGACTAAGTTGCCTCTTTGGGTTTAGACTTGTAATCCACTATCCTTAGCCTCCCAAAGTGCTGGAATTACAGGCATGTACCACCATACCAGGATTAGCCTACACTTGATCTACACAGGAAGGTGACTTAGGTTTCAACCATGATCCTGTAGGTTGGCTGAACTGTCCATTCCCTTTCAGTGTTGTAGGCAACTGAGTTAGATAGAAATGTTATAAGCAGTCAGATAGGGCTAGACCCTCAAAGGAGCCAGTGTAACTGTGGGAGAGACAGATATCTCCAGACAGATATCTCCAGGCCAGACCTCAAGACAAAAGATAGAACAAATGCACCCATATACCTCCCTAAAGATAAACATCAGGGATTAATATTCTAAACAGGTCTCTTTCACCTTGAGAAAGCCAGGAAGAGTCACTAACTCAAGCCCCAATAGGAAAAGCCCCTGTTCTGTATTCATGCCTTCTTGCTGTGTGACTCGCTTCCCCATTTGATCCTGATTTAATCAATTTTACCTGAGCAATTATGCTTGTAATCTTATCGGTGGGCCATAGTTTTGTCCAACTTGTGCCCACCTTGCGAGTTTCCCACCTTGGACCCAGCTCATATCATGGATTTGCTCTATAAAAATCCCTAGAGAAGGCAAGTTTCTTGGCAACCCATTTGGGACGCCTTCTGTCTCTCTTTTGGACAGAAGCTTTCTTTCCCCTAGGAAATATATTCTGCTCTTAATCTCCATTGTTCCTAAAATTCATTCTTTGATTTTAGAGATCACAAATTCGTCCCAGTTATCTAGCAGGTTGGGAGTTTCTTCTCCCTATATCACTTTCACTTTCCTGTCTTTGCAAACAATTCTGTCATTCTTTATGCACTGTGTATCTCACTAAAGTGTGCAAGAGAAGAACAAATTCTCACTTGAGATGCATCATTAACTCTCCTAGGGGAATCTGTCCTTTTAAAGTCTAGCTACACACACTGAGTTTCTCACTGGGGGAGTTTCAGATGGGAAAGGGGAAACTTTCTGGCTAATTGGGAGACATGTTGGCCAGGATGGCCTTTTACAAGGTACCTTCTCTTTACTGTGTTAAAATGCAGATTGCTAGTCAGTATGTCTCTGAAGGGGCCTGAGAGTTTTCTTTTCTAATAAATTTCCACATGCTACTGTTGCTGTGGTTTGTGAGCCACACTGTGTAAGGTTTTAGAAAACTTTCATATGTTAAATAAAACTGATTACTTAGAATGGTTTTCTCCATACGTATTCATTCTTAAGGGGATCAGAATATGTCACCCCCAAATATGCCACTTTGGCATATGAATTGTTTTGAGCTGAAGGAATTTGAGAAAAAGCGGAGAAGAAACCCTCTCTGCTTGTCTCCTATTTGCCTAAAAGCAGGGTATAACTTTCCCTGTACAAAAGTGGCATAAATTGGCTTCCCTTTCCTGTGCCAGCATAAGGAGATCAGCTCTTACTGCTGGAGACAGGGTAGCACTGAGAAGAATCTACATAAACAAACCTTACTGAGTAACTCTGATCTGTTAGTTTTTCTTCCACATACTATATTTGCCTTCCCTCAATTTACTGCTCCTAGAAGTTATATCCTCTTTCTGTTGTCTAGTCACTTCACAATTTATCTCCCTTTGTTAAAATGAGATATAACCCTCCAAGCTTATCTGCTTTTTAAAGTTTTTCAATTTTTGAAGCCCCATGTACCTACAACATTGACATTAAATAAAATGTGTATGCTTTTCTTTCATTAATCTGTTTTTTGTCAGTTTAATTCATGGGCTCTGCTCACCAAACATGAGAGGGTAAAGGAAAAGATTTTCTTTCCCCAAAGTTGGTTCACTGCAATATTTGTTGATTATTAGACCATCATATTTAAGGAGATGAAAGAGTTTTCTGAGGAGACAGCTAAACATATGCTTTCAGTGAGAGTTCAGAAAGTTGGACACATCTGGAACCTGGTGTTCCTGATTCTCAGCCAGTAGTACTCTGGAGAATATTTGAAAACTGTTTCTCTGAGAACAAAGGTCCTGATTTGCAGCATTTGTTGATTTTTGTGACAGAAGTTTCTCAACTGGGCTGACTTTCAGCTCTCATCTTAACGTCATTTATTTCATGTAGGTACAGATAAGAACTGATGCAGCAGATAACCCCAAGAACGTCTATCACTGTACTATGCAGTCAAAAAATTAGCAAGTGGTAAGTTTTTAGTATTTACTGTTCTGATTTAATATAACTTATTTTCTTACAAATGCTATAATTTAATTTTTTAAAATAATAGCATATTTAATGACTAATTCACAAAATTCCTGAGCAGTTAGCAACCTTTTCCTCAGCTCCATCTTGGCCCGGTTATAGCATAGATCTCATGTAATGGTTATCAGGGGAAGATGCAATCGCCTTGAACAGATTCTCCACCACTGCTTCAGAGAGCTTCTGTGCTCAGCTATTTCTCTGATTCTTGCTAACAGGCGAGCTCCTGACCTCACAATTCTGTTCCTTTTCCAGGTTCTTATAGTTGGTGCTGGTGAGTGACAGGAGAGAGGTGAGAGGTGATGGATGACAGGGGTAAACAAGGTGGAGAGAAGGAAGCCCCTGAGATGCTTCAAGCCTTCTGTCCCTTGGCATATTAACTATGCTTTCTTGTTAAATATTTCCAGCCCTCTGAGGTAGATGAATAAGCTGAGACCCAGAGAGGAAATGGCATTTGCCTAAGATCACAGAGCTAAGAAGTTCTGGAGCTGAGATCCACATCCAAGGATACTGACACTAAACTAGTTCACTTAATCAACATTTTTATAGATGGACATAATCAATAGTTTACCTGAGTATGGAATTCTAGGTTGGGGAACATTTTCCTTGAGGATTCTGATGACATTGCCTCATTGTTGCAATGCTTATCTTGGAGAAACTGATTTCTCTAAATACTAGGAAGCTTTTAGAATCTTTCCTTTTCCCTCTATGATTATTTTTGTCACTAAGTATTGTGTCCTTTGTAATATCCTTAATTTATATTCCAAACTGAATTTTCCATTTTTGCCCTCATGGTATAATTTTCAAGAGCATACCTTTTGTTCTTGAGTGTTTTTCTATTCTCATCTTGTGGGTTCAATGTCTTCTCTTTTTTACTTTTAGACTTTTAATCATTTCATTTTCCCCTCTGAATTCTTTCTCTTGCCTTAGATTATTTCTTTTGGGCAACTAAGGACACTGTAGATGTCAGGGACTTTGGGCTGTCATTGATGTCCCTGGTCAGAGGCTGTGCTTTCCTGGGCTGTTGTTCATGGTGGATCCACTACAGGGAGAGCTGGCTTGTGTTTTCACCTGGGCACCCAGGGCTCAATGTCTGTAGATCTACTGGGCTGTCTGTGTCACCAGTGGGACCAATGCCGACCTACTGCCCATGAGGCATAACCCAAGTTGCCTGATTTCTGGGAACCAAGCCTGAGAAGAGGGCTCATGGCCCAGTAGGTTATTCCCCACCTAACTGCTCCTGCCCACTGCTCTTGCAGCCCATGGCCCAGGTGTTCTTTGGGTAGATGCTGCAGAGAGCCAACTGTGACTTCCTGCTACTGTGGAGGTGGGGATGTGGGGGGTGTCAGAAAGTTTCTCATACATATATTTAGCCCTTCCTGCTGATTTCTGTTTCACCTCCACCTTCAGAAGTAGCTGCTGCCTCCAATTCTGAGCCTGTCTGAAACTCAGCCTATGTGGATTCTGTGGTCAAATCAGCAACTTGTCAGCTTGTTTTGGCACTGGCACGCATTCCACCCATCTCCGTCACCACTCATGCATTTTCTTTTCAGCTCTTCAGCTCTGAGAGGCAGAACAAGTCCTCAGGAAGTTTGTCTTGCCAGTTCTCTTGTTCTTGAACATCATTCTCATGTCTGGGCTCCCATAAGCTTGGTTATTCTGGGAGCTCCCCAGTAACAATCTAATAAACTCACTTTTTTGCTTAACTGTCTTGGAGTTAATGTCCTATTGCTTAGAACTTGAAGAACCCTAACTAATACCCAGGGTTCATGGGGCTGATTACTGTGTCAAACACACAGTGTAGTACTGCTTTGATCTCTTCTTGTACCATGAATATTACAAGACTGCATTAGAGTTGGTTCCTAGAATTGGGAATAGAGGGCTTGGGCTGAGCTCTGGCTTGGGGTGGTGGTGATCAGGGTTTCCCCGACAAGCCCAGAAGTCATTTTATGTTCTGTTCAGAGGCTGCATCCTTCCTTTCTCACTTACCTGACAGTTAGTGACTGCCTGGCCATTCTATTGATGTTATTTACTCTTAATATGAGGATATCTCATCTCTCCAAATAATTCCTTCTACCACTTCAAAGATATATAGCTGGTTCATAATAAAGGAATGAATGAAGCCATTCATTTGTTTGTGCCTTGTTGTTTTCAATGTGATTTACCCTACACTTTTGCTCTTAAAATATCTTTTTAACATCCAAGTCACTCTAATAATAAAAATCACTACCTATTGAATGGTACTTTGTGCTAGATCCTTGGTATTTTATGTGTTCTTTCCAACAGTGCTCTGAGGTAGGTAATATCATTCCCATGTTAGCTGTGAACAATGGCAGTGTGGAGAAATTGTAACTCAGGAACACACTATTAGTGGGTGACAGAATTAGGATTTGAACCCTGGAAAGTCAGAATTCAAGCCTGTGCTTTGCATCTCCACCCTATCCTGTCTCTGTTCTACATTTGAGCCTGTTGCAGTTTAACTCTTTGATGTCCGGTTGGTTTCACAAGTGTGCAAATCTTTATGGAAAGTGTATATTTTAACCATACAGGCACATAGCAACTATCAAATCTATCAACTAGTCTTTCCCCCAAATAAGAAAGGATTACAAAAGACAAAGTTGCTACTGCCAAGTGCCTTGCAGAGAGAATGCAGCAAGAGCTGTTGGAGTCATTTCAGATAGTACAAGGAGCAGCTTATGAAATGGAGAAATTAGGATGGATCTTGGGTACACTTCTGAAGAATGAAATCCATTAGAGTGGTTTCTCCTGGGGAGTCTGTGATGGAAAACACATTGCTGGAGTTATTCAAAAAAGGACTATTGAAGCTCTTCAGGGACCAATCCTGTGCTGATAGGGGGATGGACAAGATACCTTAATATGTCATTTTAGTCTCTGATTTCTGTGAAGAAAACTTCTTATGGTACATTGAGATTTTTGATGAGTTTCAGTCTCTGCCTAAGTACCCAAGAAGTTTCCCTGACGAGCCTCAAGTGAATGACGTGTTAGGATCCAGACAACTGGGGAAGCTCCCTGTGGATATATTCTTTGATGCTCTTCTCCAGGGTTCTATGGGTCAGCCTTGAGGAGCCCAGGTCCTGGCCAAGGCATTTCCAGACATGCAGTGTCACCGAAGCAGATCCGACCCTACCTCACTTTGAATGCTGTCATTTAAGTACAAGTCTGTGGTCCCCAGCCAAAGCCCCAAGGCAGCTGGGAATAGTGACATATGCTAAATAGTCTAGTTCCCAAAGAACCAGAGCAGGCCTGCTGAGAGGCCCATAAAATCTCTCCTGCAATTCTTTGCCTCCATATGCTCCAAGAGGTGTTTGTTTGGCATTTGTTCGGCTTCAGGCTGGTGGGTGCAGAGGGAGCTCAGCTAATGGCATTGTTTGCTGAGTTAATTGTTCTGTTTGATCTGAGGCTCTTCTAGGATGCACAGGGAAATGAGGTGTTTGGTCAGGATTTTCCTTGGGAGCAAAATTTACCTCACAACTTGGAGAGGAATAAGAAATGGAAAAAGAGAGTCAGAAAAAAATGGAGGAAAAGAAGCCAGTGATACCTGCTTGGCTGTACAGAGCCGAGGGCTCAGGTATTATGAACAATTAGTGTACAACTGAGTTAAAGCTTGATTCTTCTCTGGCATGCAAATGAAGGAAGAAAAAGCGCATCACATACCCCTATTTATAATGTTTACACAGTTTATTTCCAAAGAAAATTTCTATAGCTTATAACAAAGGATACACGTGAGATCTGGCTATTATAACAAAAGATCAGACACTATTACACTAAGGATGGGGACAATGATCACACACAAACCCTAGCCTAATTTTCGCTGAACAATAAGTATTAAATTAGTCCTGGATACATAAAAATAAAGCTAAATCACAAATGGATACACCCAGGAGATCTGATTTTCTCTGCCTAATGAAGGGACGCATGTCAGATCAGGAGGAGAGAGAAATTACTTCCTAATTCAAAATTCCGAGGAGATATATTGAGAGGATAATTTTTGCCTATCACCTTCACCCCATGGAGTTGTTATAAAATAAGTAAAATGATTCAGGAATAAGTGTTTTTAAAAACATAGCACAGTGGTTGCATATATGGTGATCCTGCTAGTGTTGGAAACAGTTTCTTCCTTAGTAATTTCATTTTTGGACAGGCTTCCCAGGGAAATGGGACTGAGCAGGATACCTCTGGAATTTCCTTACCACCTACTGAATTTCTTCAGCATATTCAGTTTTATTTGTCTTCAGACTAAATGGTCGGGGGTTGAGGAGCGGAAGGCCTTTTGTGTAGATGTTAAGACTGAAGAGCACGTTTATAGAGGGGATTATAACATGGGGAAGATGCAAAGCCCAAGACTGGCAGTCCCTCACTCTGGTTAGTATCAACTGCTCCAGCCAAATGCTGTGGCTTCGTGTGTAACGTAACAGACTCTCAGTACTTCTCTTTGCTTTTCATCCTCTGTCTAGAATGAATGGGAGCTAATGAGTCATTTATACCTTTGGTAAATAATGTATGTGCCTCGGTGCTCCTGTGCATTTTACCAAACTTTAAGCCAGGAGTTCTTGGGATAGACATATGTATGGATCAGGAATCTGCAGATGTTAAGCTGTACTGTGTGTATGTTGATAAGCCCACCAGTGATCCTGATGTACGGGTAGGTTGAGGGCCATCACCCTGGCTCCACTGTGTAATTTTGGAGTTGAGGGCCAGGGATACTAAACAAGAAGAAAACAGAGACGTTTACAGTTCTGTTTTATATACCTCCTCATCCATATTTTTTTATATGAGTATCAGAAAACCTAAAGCCAGTGCAACTTGCTACTTTACTACCTGAAGTTGTGAGCTTCCAACCATTTCCAGGGTCCCCCTCTTGGCATTCATCATATTAACAAGATAAAGTAGGCTAAAGACCATAGGATGGAACAATCTTTTATTCTGGATGTCACTGTATGTATTGCGTCCAGTACCAATCAATCAGCTTCTTTCTGAAGATTCACTGTCAACTGTACTTTCTGTCCATTTAAAGTGGGACAGTTGAGCCAACTCAGTTTCAAGAGTGAACTTTTGACTCAACCTCAAACGCTGTTTTCCTTGCCCATGGCTCTTGATTCAGGGACAAACATGTGACTCAGTCAGAGAAAATAAGGCACAATGGTGCTTTAATACTTCCCTGGGTACAGTATGCTTCTTGCTGGTTATTTCAGGTGGACAGAATGAAGCCTGCAGCTGTATGTTCACCCACAAAGCAGGATGAATGTTCTGAAGTCATGGAATGCAGAAATGAGTGATGAAAAGAAACCACATTCTCACAACATGGGTGAGTCCCTCGATCAAGTTCTTTCGGAGGCTAGATCTTCCCTGGATTTTTCTGTTTTAAAAATATGAACCTTTTTGAGCCTCTAACTTCTTCACGTGTAACACAGTAATGCTCATAGTTGCTTCATTGTGTTCCCGTGAAGGTAGAATGAGAAAACATAGCGTACAGTGCCTGGTACATAATGAATATTCAATAGGTGGTAGTCTCCTCTAACTCCCACCTCACTTTACCAGCTACTTCATGATTTCATGGGAACAGACAGGCTAAATCCCATTCAGTTTGACTTAATTTAGCAGGCGTTCTTTGTGTTCAGCCACAGGGTGCGCTCTCTCTCTCTCTTCATGGTCCCTTGGCACCCCGATCACATCTCTGTTAGTCCTCCTACCGAAGTCACCATTTCTTTGCAGCTGGCTGTCAGCCTCCCTTGTGGGACTGTGAGTAACCAAATGCCAAGGGTGGTGCCCACAGTTCCTCATGCACCTTCCACATGGTGGGGACTGTACGGAGAATATGTACAGGACCTTGCATCTTATGATGACTCTGGGCTGCCTTAGTGTGAGTTGAGAAATTCTTGGACTTTTAAGCTTGAGCTCATACTCTTTCTTGGTAGAAAGGTCAGAATACTGTGTGTGTGTGTGTGTGTGTGTGTGTGTGTGTGTGTGTGTGTGTGTGTGTGTGAAATGCTATCAACCTAGTTTGGCCAAAGGGGACTTACTGACTCATAAAAAGGTGAGGGATAGAATTGGTTTTAAGCAGTTTGGATTACAGTGGTACCTTGATTCCCCCAAGAGTCAGGATCTAATGGTCATGGGTCTGGGATGGATCATGCACCCAGCTGTACATCAGTCCCTGAACAAGTAGTGGGAAACCCTGGATAGTTCTGGTCAAAAGCAAGCTTCACATTGAAAAGCAGCCTTGCCTTGAATTGTATGGTTGGAGGAGAGAGAAGGTGCTGCTACCATAGGAAGGAGAAAGGATGCTAGACCTCATGAAGGTGAGATGCTCTCTTCCCTCGTCTCACCTCCCCTGTTCTCTGTCAGCTCAGAGGGTTCCCTTGGTCTCATTGCATCTGGGTGTGCAATAGATACTACCTGGGAACCTATAGCAATCCTTGGAGCATCAGTTAGTTCTTCCTTGTGGTGCTTCATCTTTTCAACTTTCCAAGGATTCTTTAAGGCAGGAATTTGTATAACAACACTTTGCAGGACCCGAAAGTGCTACATGAAATTCCTGGTTGTCTACAGAAAAGCTGAGGTTTGAGTCAGTCTCTTACCCTTCCTGGGTTATGTCCATCCTGATCATTACAAATCAGGGTGCCCAGAGAAGCTCCTGAGCTGCTGCTCATCCTTCTTGTGTGTTTGCTTAGCAGGAGACCTCTGACTTCTTCACAACAAAAGGGATCCAAGTAGCCTTGGTTATTGGTTTAGAGGTGATACATAGGACTTTCATCCTTTCCCATCACCATAGCAGACCTTTCCATAGAATCTCTGTCTCAACAGTAAAGAGGTTATTGCCCAGACACTGTAAGACTTTCTAGAAATCTCTGGAGCCCCAATTTGGTTTGAAAACCAGTTACTTCCTTAAACGCAGTGCCCCAGTATTAAGAATCTGCTCAGCAAATTCCACTGAAGCCAAGTCATAGAGCTGTGAGTATCCATCAAATGAACCTAAATGCAAAACTTTGTTAGAGACCCCACAGGGAGGGAGAAGGAATCCTGAGGTGCTCCAGCAATTTGAAGAAATGTCTTCTGATGGGTCAAGTCCAACCCCTTCTCCAAGGATGCAAACAGAAAATCATGTCAGGGGAACTACACCAACCTCAGACAGCTTGGGCAAAGTCAGCATGCATGTGTGCATATTAGAAAGCTTGGACACAGGCCAAATTGGCAAAGTGGAAATGCACACCTTTACTCTCAGCTCTCTTATTGCTCTTTTTTTCCTAACAGTGGGAAAATGTGGGTTATTATGGAGGACTGTGAGGCCAACATGAGGAGAACAAAGTTTCTGATGAAGCAGTGAGCCTCTGCTCGGTGCAAGCAGTGCCCTGACCTCGTTCAGAGAGTGGGCAACCTCTGCTGGTGTTGCTGGGTAGACGAGGGGAGAATGCTGTGACTCTGTCTTTCTGGCCTTGCAGATTCAATTATATGTATGCTACCTGTGGCTGGTCATAAAGCCTCTGATGCTGTTTGGTGGTGCCCCATCCTGGAAAAGGTCCCCTCCCATGCCCTGGTGTCCACTGCTCATTGTCCCACAGCCCCCACTTGTGCCAGCTTGGGCCTGAGTGCTGCCTATAGCTGAGGAGTCACAGTCCCTCCAGTGCTCTCAGTGTGTGTCCTTGACTCTGGTCACAGGGTCACACATGGGACCTGTGATCAAGGCGTTAATCCACTCGCCATCTGCTTTCGGCTGCCAGCTACCTGTTCTAGGTCTTTACAGAAGCTGATCCATAATGCGCAGGTAGTCTGTGAGATGAGCAGCCGCCAGCTTGGTGATGACAAACCATTAATGTCAGGTCCAAGGCCTCAGTCCCCAAGTACTCTGTGTCCTTTATGGATGGAGGGCTAGATGCCGGAGAGTGAGCTTGGTCTTGCGCAGGCCTTGCTGTGGACTCAGAGGTGACTGTGAGATCCAGGGCACTGTGCCACACTCTCAGTGCAGGGCCAGAGGTCATCCTCTCCGTTCTACCGACAGGCTCTGGCACTAAAATGAGCCATTTCTCCCTAAGGCTACGGTTGCCACACTGCTTTTCTATTTTAATTTTTATCTCTGAAATGTCTTGTAGCATTTCATATCACTGATTACCTTGTCTGCCTTAATCTTTTCCTTTGGCTGTGGGCTTCTATTCTGTCCTTTTCCTCCCTGGGGGCTGAGCTGGATGACGCTGGGACCTGTCCTTAGACCTAATCTCTTTACCCCTCTATGCACTGTCTCTTCCTTGCAGCGGTGTTGAATCCTCAGACCAAACTCTTGTTTCCAGCAGCACAAGGACCATCTCCGTTCTCAGATACAGATGTCAAAGCTGGACTGTCACGGTGCACACTGCACCTGCTCGGTGCTCATTTCTCAGGCTCCAGACTTGAGTGCCATGGTGCCGTTGAGTCTCCGTTTCCATCACAGCGCTCACCCACATTCTGTCTTCTGAATTCGTCTTCAGTGATTCTGCTGACAGTGCTCACCTCCTCTTTCTGGCTCAGTGTGGCTACCTGGCTTCAGGGCGTTCTCTGCTGGGTCTAGGCCATTCCCTGTTATGAAGCTTTGCACTGAAATCTCAGTCTTTGGTTTTCCCCTCCACAGTCCCTCTGCTGTCTCACTGCCTCGTCTGGTTTCCTCATGCACAGCTTTAAGCAGCTCCTGCTCTAACCCTAATCCTGGAAGAATGGAGTTTGAAATTCCTAGGCCGGCACAGCAGACTCCCCTCAGCCAAGTGAATGGTCTTTGTCCTAATTCTGCTCTTCCTGCTTCCTGTGCTCTGTTCCAGGAGTTTAAACCATGCGGCCCCCACCAGCGATGACTGGCAACTCACTGGAAAGGCAAATTTTTGGGCATGACCACCTTTACAGGGTTGGAAGTTCTGCAGGTGAGACCCAGAGCCTCCAGGTGATTTAGGACCTGATGTTCTAGGCTGAAGGGCTCATACTTGGCTGCATACTAATAAATAACATCCGGGGAGTTAGAAGTCTGGGAGGCTGAGGCACGAGGATAGCAAATTTGAGCACAGCCTGGACAACTTAATGATTTAGGGAAAGCTTTTCTCAAAATAAAATAATAAAATATAAAAAAGGGCTGGGAATGTAATTCAAGACAAAGATCCTGGATTCCATCCCCCCCTCAAAAAAAAGAAAGAGAAAAGAAAAGAAAATTTATGAATGAACGAATACCCAAGGAACATCCAAACCAGTGGATTCAGGCTCTCAGAATGGGGCCAGGGTAAGGATATTTTTAAAAGCTCTGAGGCAATTCTGTTACACAGTGAAGACATAAGCGTTTACTGAAACCCAGCCGGTGGCAGGAGGTTTCCAGACCCTGTCCTGCGGGTGGGACCCCAGTGTGCCTTCTGTTTTTACCCCGCCTCTGTTTGCTCTCCACCCCGCCAGTCCTGACCTTATTCCTCTTTCAGAGGCCCACGTGAGTGTCACCTCCTCCATTCATTTCTGGGGGCAAGACGTGATCTCTGCACTTTGAGAAAACAAATGCGTAAATGCTTCACGAACTCAGGTATTAGTTACTCTGACAGCATTATAATATGCTAATCTTTAGACTCTGATACTACCCATAGCTGGCATTTAAGGAATGCTGACTATGCTTGGGACGTCTAAGTGCTGTAAACGGATTAACCCATTTAATCTTCTTTAAACACAATGGAAGAAGAAACTAAATAGGGGCACAGAGGGGTTAATTAACTTGCCTCAGCTCCCACAGCTAGTAAGTGGCAAAGCTAGGCTTTGACTATGGGCATCTTAGCTCTAGAATTCATATTTTAACCTTTAGGCTCTCATGCCTCAATATATACCATTATAGATAATAAAACGATACATGAGCATCATTAGTATTCAAGGGTACTTCCTGCTTTACACAGCAATTGTTCTTCCCAGGAGGCATCTTATTTTCCTCAATAGCTCCAGGAGACAGGAGTGACCATTGCTGCTCTGCGTTTTGCAGGAGAAGGCTGAGGCCTGGGCAGTTGTGTTGCCCACACAGGATACACACCAGCAGGGGCTGGAACTGGGGTTTGTGGCAGGTGGGTTTCAAATCCAGGTGTGCTTGGCTGGGCAGCCTCCCCGAGGCTCTGCGCAGCACTACCCTAGGCCCTGCCTACTCATGGCCTGGCTGATTTCAGCTGCACTAACAGTGAAGGAAAGTGGGGAGGCAGGCCTTCTGATCCGGCTGGCCAGACTGTACACAGCTGGACCTGTAGGGCAGGTGGCAGAGCGAGGGTCTCTATTCACAACCATGCCTGGCTGGGCTGTCTGGGAGATCATCTGGGAACACTGGTGAGCCCAGCAGCAGAGGCGCCTCTGGGAGAAGCAGGGGCGGAGGAGCGGAGAGCCTGGACAGGACTGAGTCTCCGGCGTGGCAGATCATCTGTGTGTGACTGCTAGGTCCTCTCAGTGTATAGCAGACATTCCCCCAGCTTCAGTAGTATGGCTTGGTGACAGTACTGGAAAATACCATGTTCAGTTTAAGATTTTAGATGTATGTTTCACGGTGTAGTGGAGGGTCCCTGTACCTCTGCCCTCGCAGGGGTGAGGGGAGGACTAAATACCCCTCTGCCAAATGTTAACACTGATGCCTAGCACATGGGGATTGCTGGAAAAATATTTTTATTAGGAAAGTAGAGAAGGAAAGAATAGAAGGGATGGAAGGGGTGAAGAAAGAGATCTGCTTGAGAAGGTGAAGTAGGCAGTCAAAGAAGGCTACACATGGGAGTAGGGTTTTACAGGGTGAATAGGAATTTGCTCCTGGATAAGGATTGGGGGAAATGGAATGATGTTCCAGGTACAAACACACACATGCTCAGTAAACTCTCAAATGTTAGTTATTATTGCTGTTACAAAAGCCCAGATGACAACAATTTCTACTTTGTTGTGCTCATTCCCTCTGTTAGGCTGCAAATGAAATCGTGTCTTTTTCCTCCTCAGAAGTTTCTTGGTACCTTGCATGTAGTAAGTACTCAATAAATATTTGTTGAAGGAATAAATCACTTCCTTTGACAGGTAGTATCTGGGGCTGCAGGATGTGCTGCACATAAAATAGTTTCTGTACATGACTTCCCTTCATCATAAAGGCTGAGGAGGGTTTGGTTCATCCTGAACCAGTGGGAGACTGTCTTACTTATGGGATGCTACTTCTGTCCTATGCTCTGTGACTCACTAAATGCCTCTCTGTTAATCCAAGCACTACAGGTGTGATTGTGACAAACTCCACCATAGGAGAAGTTAGCCCTTCATTCTGGGGTGTGGCCACGGGGACCTCAGTGCCACTGCAGTCAGAAGAGATGGGATTGCATCCAAATCTCCGAGTGCCTGTGGTCTCACTCATCCCATAGGCCCCATTTCTCCATCTAGGCTTTGAGGAAGTCACCTCTTCAGGTGCCTGAGAGCCATGGCTGTGTGCTCGTGTCCTTGCCTATCTGGTGCCTGTGTGTCTGAGGTCCTGTCCTCTGCTTCCCTGGTAGCTATCTCCAAGTCTTGAGCAGATCCTTT
>NW_004955501.1:3130700-3142829 GCF_000276665.1 Chinchilla lanigera
GTGTCACCCAATCCTGGGATCAGACAGACTACTTTGGTTCTGCCACTCGGCGACTATGTGGCCTCAGAAAAGTTACTTGATGGAACATCTCTGGGTTTGGTCTCTTCATCTGTTGTTGGAGATAAGGACGGTATGTGTGTGTCTCATAGGGTTGTTGTGGTGGATAAGTGAACTGTTACAGTGCTCAAATGGTGCCTGGGACTTGGTAAGTGGTGCATAGCCCTCATTGCTTCTCTTTTACTGGTTACATTAGGAAACAACTAGGGCCAGGAGAGCAAGTATCCCAGTAAGAACATGGCACTGCTCACCCCAAGGATGGAGGGAGCTCTGCTGTATCTCAGCTTACCTTTCCTGAGGTTCTTTGGAGAGGTTGCAGGTGGTATGGCCCCCAAGGTCAGGACCCACTGTGCCCAGGAAGGTGCCAAGGTGGGCAGAGTCCCTACCTTCTTGCAGGAGAGGAGTAGATTTCTCTGGTGGGACACAGAGATTCTCTAGGCAGAGACATATAGTGAAAGAGTGGGTGATATTCTGGGTCTTCCTGAGGTCCCTCCTCCCATACCTTTTTCCCAGTCAAGTGGGATTATCGACTGTTCTGAGTTTATTTCATAAAGGGAAATGTTTCATAAGACAAACAGAGAAAACAAGGTTCCTTTTTGGCTTTGGGGCTTCACAGTGTAGCCCACGGGGTCCTAAAAAGAGCTCTAGCAGGCTACAAGGGGATTGAGAGCCAGCAGAGGCATCTTGAGAGTCCTGGGCTGGGCTGGGTGGAGCTGGAGGGGAAGTGAGGACCTGCAAGTGTGCAAGGCTGGGCTCCTCTTTCTGGAAGGAATCTGCTGCTCAGCTGGGAGAACACTAGGCCCGGAGCCACTAGCTGCCGTGTCGTTAGGATTCCCTGCAGTGCTTGAGCGGAGCCTCCATGTTTTTGGGGCAGCAGCATCAGCAGTGATGTGGCGTGGCAGGGGCACCAGGGCCTGGCCATTTGTACCCACTACAGGACTCCTCCAGGGATGGTTTGCTCGGGCTCACCTTCATGGCAGTCTGGGTTTCTTCCCCTTTTACCCATACAAGTATCTTCCAAGAAACATTTCTAACTCCACCACAGTGTCCGCTTCCCAGGGAACCATGTCTCCTGCCCCTGAAAATGCTGTGACACAAAGAGGGAGCACTAACACTTTCCCTAGATAACTCTGAGGAATCCAAGGTAGAAGAAAGCTGTACCCATCCATGGCTGGGTCCAAATCCGAGGAGGCAGCCAGACTCCAGAGAAGAAATGGCATCCTGGTACATCCTGGCACCTAGTGACTTTGACTTATGAGGGGCCCTATTGCAGTCTAGTGTGGAGCAGAGATTGGACCTTTTCCACAGAGAAAGTGATGTGGGCCTAAAGAGGCCCTTAGGTCAAGAATGAGAAGTGACGGAAGTGACTTGTATGGAAAATGACCAAGACTGGCTGGGCACAAGGACACTTCCCAGCTGATGCCAGCAAGGACACAGGACGATTCCCCGCTCTCAGCTGTGCAAGGAATGCCCACATCTTATTAGGCTAAGGTCGGGGAGATCTCATAGTCATACAGATCGTTTCTATCTGGAGGTTCAAAATAGTACTGATATTCTGTTTTAGAAAAATAAAAATTAAGAGATCAGATTTCTTGCCCTCTTAAACAAGGGGCATGAGATTTACACTTAGACCTGGTGACAGCATCTGAAAGGCAAGAAGCTGAACTGGAAGAGCCAGGAGGCTGCTCAAGGCCAAGAGCACACAGCTCCTCCCACTCTTGCAGCACCCCACGGGTCCTTACAGTAGCTCCAGATTCATGCAGCTGGGCCGGGAGGAGCCTCCCCCGTGGGGCTGTGGGCCTGTGGGGCCAGAGCTGCCACCAAGGTGTGGGTCTGCACAGCAGCTTGTGAGTATGTGAGCCAAAGCCAGGCCCGCTGGAGGCTCAAGGACGCAGCAGCAGGGTCCGCAACCACGTGACTTTATTCAGCAATTCAAGCAGCAGCAGGCAGCCAGGGTAGAGGCAGGAGGATGGAGTGTGGGCTGGATGGGAAGCAGCTTCAGCGGGTCTTGTAGGTTGGCCAGAGGAGAGTGGAGATGAACCTATGATGGGCAGGAAGGATGTGAGGTCCTGGACAGCTCTAGCCTTTTTTTTTTTTTTTTTTTTTTAGCTCTGCTGTTCCTTCTCCTGGTATAGGTGGAAAACACCTGGATGCAGAAGAATGGAGGGCATATGTCCATCTCCTACCCTGGACCAGAGCAGCTGCTTGACCCCTTCCATTTCTCTGTGAGAGAAGCTGGAGTCAAAACCTGGTAGGTGAATACATCAACAATCTGTCTTTCCATTTATCCTTCCCTGCTGCATAGGTGATCTTCCATTTCTCTCTGCTGCCTTTGTGTCACACCTCTGTGTAAATCACTCTAGTACTCTCTTTTGCTTTAGAGATAGAAATCCAGGCTCCCTCAGACTGGCATTCGAGGAGCTCCTGCCTTCTTTTCTACTGTGGCTTTTCTCCAGTTTCTTCCAAATGACACAGGCAGGGATCAGTCCTCCAGTGGGCCTTACGCCTTCCTGACCCTGCATTCCTGGGTGAAGGCCTTCGTTCGCTGCTGCTGCCCCTGGCTTCTCCACCAAATCATTACCCCTCATCCTCAGTATTGGCTGGGTTTCCCCTCCAGGAAGTTCTTTGCTTCCGTCCACCTTCCCCTTTCTCTTCTCACCTGACTGCCCTCCCCCAACCCCAGATGCACAAGAGCAAGCTGTTTCTCTTCATTGAGCCCAGAGGGACAGAAAGAATCTTTCTCACCTCTCATCTCTTCTGCACTTCACTGTACCCCCTTGTTTTGGGCCCAAAACAACAATAATAATGAACACATCAGCTTTTGGTGATCACTAAAAAACAAAAAACTTAAATTCAGGATACCTGAGGTTTTAGAATAGATTTCAAAGTAGACATTCTAACTACAGGGATAAAGTCACCTTCACTAAGAATTAGTGTGCATCTGGTCACTCTTCCTGGTTCCATTTGCAAACACTCATTCCCAAGTGGGGACAGAAGATTTTCTTTTGGTTTATGTTGTATGGCGCTGGCCATTTGTAACATCTGTAAAGACATCTGGATAATTTCATTTTCATAAGCATCGAGATGTTTGTGGCTGTTAGACACATTCAAGCTGAGGGAGGGAGGCACATTACCACAAGTTCATGTAAAAACAATTTGTATGAGTGGCAAGGGAGGTTTTTCAAGGGTGTTCTTCTGGGCCCACAGACCAGGGGTGGGCTGGGATAACTGAGCTGAGTAGGGAGCAGGGTGCAGAGCCTAGAGCCTGGGGATGTCAGAGAAGAAAGCAGAGGCCCAACCCCAGGAGAAAGGCATTTGTTCTGGATCCAATTCTATCCATTGTGTGGAATATAGCAAGCCTTAGTCCACTTGTTACAAATGAGGGACTGAGCGAGACCTCTGCTCCTGGTGGGGATGCGACGGCAGGCAGGGTCTTCACTCACACCGGGGACCTGGGCTTCTGGAAAGAATGGTGCTTGATGGAATAGAAAGTGTCAGGAATTTGTGGCTGGACAAAACAGAGTTCAAATCTGGTCCTGCTCCTCGAGTTGTGTGGTTTGGGACAAGCCCCTTCATCTATTTTTATTTATTTATTTTAAAGATAAAAGAACCAAAACATATTAACAGACACACAGACAAAAATAAAACAACATAAAAACAATAAAAGCAATACAGAACTTCAGACAGGGAGAAAGAAACCACTTCACCTTTTGGAGTACCAGTTTGGTTTCCTGGACCCCCAAATGAGACCAACAACATCATGCATAAAGGCTAGCACAGAACCTGATGTTTAGCGGAAACTCAGATGAAGGACAAGATTTGGGCAGCAAGACTGGGTCTCACAGGTCTTCTAGAACTGCTATGACCCTGCACTGCTTGACACATGGTGCCCTCCAGGGGAAGGTTGATCCATGAACAGAGCTGAAGACCTTAAGAGCCCTTCAGGAAGCTGGATGCTGGGCTTCTGGCTCTGACAAAACTTTGTTATTTGGAAACCAGAACATTCCTGCCATTCTGCCAGGAGACATGCTGGGTTCCTCAAGAGTGGTGCCTAGTTCTTTGCCTATTAGTGTGTTGTTTGTCAGCGTGAGGCTGAGGTAGCAGAATCCAGTGACAGCCTCCACCTTGTGACTGCCAGAAAAGGCAGAATTTCACCTGCATGTGCTCTGTAGCCAGCTCAGAAGCATCCTGGTCACGTTGGCCATGAGAGATGTTGGAATTATTACCAAGACTCTACATGCCAAGATATTTCACAGCATTGGTCATCCATTATATTTTATTCAGATGAGCAAGAAAACATTGCTATGTAGCAAATAGAGTCCAGCAATGAAAGTCTCCAAAGGGTTGATTTTTTTATGTTGTTATCTTTGATCCAGAAAAGTTAAATTTCAAAAATCCATATTTTAAATTCAGAATGTTGATTCCCTTTTTAATTATAAAACTGGAATAGTCCCTATGGGAGAAATGACCTCAAGGCATAATAAAAATACATTAAAAATGTAGTAAACCTGGAGAAATTAATCTAATTAAAATGTTCAGTCTCCAATAAAATATCAATGAAATGTATTCAGTGTTGCTGGCATCAGTATTGGGAGATACAGATTCTTGTGGGGCCATGTTCAGTGTTTGGTTGGACAACAAGTGAACTAAGGTCTACCTTCTCCCACCTGGGCCTGGGCTGCAGTCTCGGACACATCACCATTCCAGCCTGGATCCTCCTGTCTGCTCCCAAACTATTATAATCTAGATTAAATCTCTTTTAGTTATAAACTCTGAACTTTACCATCAATTTTTGCCCCACCTTTTCTCTGGGATTTGGTCCTCCAAATTTGGAGTTGGTCTCTTGTCTCTTTGAGGAGACTGAGCTCTTAGCAGGGCTCTGGTCCCCTGTGCAGTGACAAGAAGGCTCTCCCAGCATCTGCACTGCCCTTTGGAACATAATATTCATCCCAGTGCTGGAGAGGCACCTCTAGTGGGTATGGAGGAGGAATCCACCAAGGCTGGATGATCTCTCTTCCTACCTGCGCACATTATGGTCTCTGGAGATGACAGGACCTCAATTCAGCCAGGCTGGGTGAGGGGAAGAGACAGGCTCGAGGCCAGGGACAGCATAGGAAGGGGCAGAACAGGGAAGGAAATGAAAGGAGGGATGCTCCTGCATTCTGACTCCCAACAAACAAGTCTAGTCCATGGTTGAGAGGGATTGTCAGTACGGGAAATGCGCTGCAAGGGTACATATGGGTGGAGAAGGAGGGGAGGAAGAGAAAAGACACAGAAAGTAGAGAAGAGCATTTATTTTCATTGTTCCCAGGAAAGGTTTGGAAGCGAAGCTATAGAATAAATGACAAAATGACACACTAACTGATAGGCTTTCACTCCTACTTTCACCTCTTGTTCATCTCCCATTCTCACCCAAATCTACAGAAAGACCACCTGAATTTCCTGTGTCCACGTCCTTATTCCTTATTTGATCAGGGACTGCTGGAAATCTGCCTTTTGTCCTTTTCCTCAGTGAAACCATTCTCTTAGTTACCTCCTGAGCATCAAATCCAAGGAACTCTCGGTGTTCACATTTGACTGGAGCTGTGACAGATGACACCGACCAATCTCTCTTCATTTTCTTCCTCTCACGGTGACCCCATCCGTTCTACTTTCTAAGCAACGGTTTTGCCCTCTGTTGACTCCATTCTGGACTTTCTTCTTTTCATTATCCCTTTTCTACTTTCTTTATGCCTATGATCACGTATAGACTGAATCTACAAACGTAGTCTCTTTCCTGAATTCTGGAGCATTATAAATCTCCCCAGACACTCCAGCCCCTCAAAACTTACTGTTTTCTTTCATATTAACATTCTCATTAGACCATGGCAAATCAACCATCCATGCCAGGGATGGGAGAGGGAGGGAGGCAAAGAGGGAGGGAAGGAAGGAGGGGGAGAGAGAGATGGAAATGGGAAGGGAGGGGAGGAAAGAAGTAGGTAGGAAGGGAGATGGAGGAGACAATAAGCACAGTGGTTTCTCAAACAAGAGGCATCTGAAATCTAGTATATTCAGTAGATTTCAAAAGCAGACATGCCACTGAAACATGTTTAAGGGTCCTGGTGGCTCTAGCAATATCCATCCTGGGTAATTTAGCTTTTTATTTGTGTAGGGATAGCGAAACAGGCTCATGAAACAGAATAAGGAAACCTACTTTGCTGCAACAGTGTCATCAAAGTTCAGGGTGGGAGAAGAATGGGCATTTCAGTGAATACAGCAGCACTGGTTGGATATCCACATGAGAAAGGATGGCTGTTGAACCCACCTCACACCATACACAAATTAACAAGTTAGATTGCAGAAGATAAAGAAGCCAGATACAGTATTATATATGGCTTCCATTTATATAGTTTCCCAAAATGAGCAAAATTAATCTATAGTTGTAGAGGTAAGAGTAGTGGTTAGCTCTGAAGGATTTTGATGGATGGGGTAAGAGGGAGCCTTCTGAAGTGCCAGAGATATTCTACATAGCCATCTGGATGGCAGTTAGTAGTGTATACAGAAGTTCACATTTGTTGACCTGACATTTAAAACTTCTGGTCTATAAGTTCTATAGTTGAATTAAAAAAATAAAATAAAAATAAAAACTTACTTAGATGAGATGAATGTTGATGGTAAAAACAACCCAAGGAATGTCCAAAGTGTGACATTTTCTTTGAGTATTTATTTTAAACTGGAGCAGGATGGGGAAGATATAGATATAGAGATGAAGGTTATCTTAAATATAAGTGCATTGAAACAAAACCACATTGGATGAATTGGGGCTTTCCGGTATCAATGCCTGGTGTTGGTGGATGGCTGGGTTTATGCGTAAAGGAAAAAGTGAGGCTAGTAAAGAATAGTAACAGGCAAGGGCAGCTTCAGTATGAGAAGCCAGCACCTTTATCAGGCAGACAACAGGAAGCCAGGGGTTTGTGAGTCTGGGTGGCCTGTGATTATATCCTAAAGGGGGTGGCAAGGGCTGAGCTATCAGTATGGAAGAGATGAGAAAAAGCAGGAGCAAAGAGAAGAGACTTGGCTCATGAAGTGGCCTCACAGTCCTTCTTTTTGTCTCCTATTTTTCTACGGGCAGTGACTCTTTCTGTAGGGCTCTGCACTAGGAACAGCACATGTGAGAAGCCAGGGTCATGAGTCAACAGTTGTTTTAGGTGACACTTAAGTCTCCCAAGGGCTGTGACTAAAGGAAATAGACAAGCTCTATGTCTTACTCATTTTTTCTCATTGCTGAGACAAAATACCCAACACCCAAAGTTAAGGGGGAAAAGTTTTATTTAGCTCACAGTTTGTAGAGGTTTTAGTCCATAATTGGCTGGCTCCAGTCAGGAGCCAGAGGGGCTCCAAGAGGGGCAGAGGGGCATCAAAGAGAACAGTTCACGGTGCCCAAAAGGTAGTAAAAGCAATGAGGGAGAGAGGGGACAAGGCTCTTTCCCTTCCTTATATTGTATGCAGGCTACCTGCCCTAGGGCAAATGTAGCACTCACACTCTTAATCCCAGTATTGGCTCATGCATCAATCACAAACTCCAGATGTAAACACCTCTGAAAAGCCCACCACCTATGACTGCATGAGGCTTTGGAGGGACATCTAGACACAAACCAAAGCATTCCACATGCTTGAAAAAATGTCCACCACTGTCACAGACAAAAGATGAGTAAATATGATTCTTCAAATGCTATTAAGTCTAAAATACAATCTTAAAGCCCATTCTGTGCCACCCCGTCAGACTGACAAACTTTTATTTTAAAACTAAACTTTATGAGTTTATGTTGGTTAACGCAAAGAGGATTGCTTTAAATCTGAAACAAAGTATTATAGAACCAAGAGTGGAAAGAATAAAGAACTGACTTCAAGAAATAGCTTCTTACCTTAGGGCCTCATTTGTGACTTAGAAATTCTAATATTTGCCATCACTTGAAGATTCTCTACAGGTCAGATAAGCAAAAGCATGCGCAGCGCTTAAAGCAGCGCGGAGATGTTCATGGGCTTGAATCTCAAACAGTAGTAGAATTTCTTGAAAATCGTTTTATTTTTATAAAAAAGAAATAAAATTATTCTCAAATATTCCCTTGGTAACCTATAAAAATCACCCTTGCTGTTCTGGTTTGGGGTCAAAAACCACAAATTGGAAATACTTTTAATCTATTTCTGCTCTGAAGTCTGCATCATGATGTCATAAATGTTCGCTGCACAGTTCCCCGTTTCTGCATACCCTCACACGGAACCGGTCCTGTGAGGCAGAGTGATTTTTCCTACAAATGGGAAGGTAATCAGGGAGCTGGGGAGGTTGCTCTGTGTCTGCTGCCTGGCTTCGTTAAAATGGAAGTGGGAAGCCACCAGCCTCAAGGATGTCCGGTTCCATTTACTTGCATTTCAAACATCAGCTGAGAAAGAGATTCAATCCATTCAAGAGTTAGTATGACTGTGTAATAAATTCCAGGATTTAAAATGACTGAAAGTGGGGAACACAGTAAAACAGAATTGATGCCCGTCTGTTATTTTGCCAATATGGCTTCAAAAGGGAGAGGATTCGGCACGAGAAGTGGATCTGATAGGGAAAATACGAGGGAAAGAGGCTGTTAGGAGGATGCACACTAAGTGTGCTTTATTTTTTCCTGCTGGCAGAAATGGAGCAAATGGATCATGCAAGAGAAGCAAATGTAAAACCCTTTCTTCGAAGAAGACTGCTCTAATGGGAGGCCAGCGCATCAGCTGATCTTGTCTAAGGCTCAGTTATGCCCCGGTGTTAGCTTCAGTTCTGCTGAGGTGGCTGCCCAGCTCTAAACAGACTGCAGAATCTGCTTGCAGGCAAAATGTCAGCGTCAGATAAAACCTTAAGTACCTCAAAGTAACTAGGAGAGGTCAGGAGAGCTGTCTGTACTTCTATCAGTTCCTCCAGCCACCCTTGCTGACTACTTGCGATGGCTGATGTTGTGCGTCATCCTGCCCGGGCCACACTGGTTGTGATTGTGCCTGTGAGAGTTTCCAGATGAGGCTAGTTTTCAAGTTCATGGACTGAATGAAGCAGATGGCCCTCCCCAGTGCGGGTGGAAGTCATCCAATCTGCTGAAGGACTGAACAGAACAAACAGCAGAAGACAGGAGGACTCATTCCCTTCTTGTCTGCCTGTGTGAACTGGGACATCAGTTTCCTGACTTTGGACTGCCATTCATACCCTTGTCCCCATTGCTTGCAAGTCGTTGGACTTGGCCTGGGGTCCAGCTTCACTGGATCTTCAGCCTGTGGCCCTCCAAATCCCATGAGTCACTCCCCATGTCCATCGCTTCTATTTCTCTGAAGAACACTAATGCACCACTGTATCTGTTATCTGACTTCTGGGAATGGACTGGATATTTAGATTCAGAGTAATTTTACTTCTTCTCTTTAGAAGGGAGAAATTTTAAGCCTTTTTTTTTTTTTTAAAATCAAACTTTGTGTTTATTTTGGGCTTAAAACCAGAAAGCCATTGCACATAGCAGCAAGGCCCTATCCCCAGCTACCATTTTGAACTGAAGAATTTGATGATTATATTTCTGAATCCATAATTTAAGGCCAGAGAAATATTTTTGAATCTTAATTTTATAAATCAGTTATCTCCCAGCTTTGTGTCCTCACAAATATGCTCAGTCTTGCTCTGTAGGAGTCATTTGATCTGGCAGGTACAGGGCGGCCTCCTCCATGGTGAAATGGGTCCATTTTAGGAGTGGTTCCAGGAGCTGCTGTTGTTCAGCTTTCATGTCTCCACATTTCTTATGGGAGTTTTTTTTAAATAGGGTTTTTGAAAACTAAATGCTTTGGGCTTGTTTTATTTCCCTGATAAGAGTGTAGAATGTCCCATCAAGCTAGAATTGTTTGTTGAACTGTGCTTAATTCGAGAGTTTCTGATGGGCTACTAGTGAGTGACCTTGGCCTTGATAATTACCACTGGGGTTAGTCATCAGGTTCATCTGGCTTGGTTTCTTTCCCCTAGACAGTGTCAAACATCCTGTTCTTTAGCTTTCTGGGAAGTGTTTTCTGGTGATTGCGTTCTACATACCAGACACATTCTAGACAGTTTGTAATGTCTTATGTTTAATCCTTCCATCAACTTCAGAAGAAGAATATCAAGTTCCCTTTCACTGCCTGCCCTTCTTTTTACACCTAACTTCCCATGCTAGGACACTGACATTCAACTTGGTTATATGATTTTCCCCAATTGACTAGTGATTGTGCCTTGATTTGAACCTCAGAACATCAGGTTCAAGTCTCCCTCACAGTGCTTTGCATTTTTTATGCTTACTCAGTTTTGAGGACTGTGCCGTGACCTTGTCTGCTTGTCTTTACAGGGCCCTAGGATGTGACACATTGACTTGTGGACATTTGAACTTCTTCAACAGAGTAGCTGCTACTTGAGGATTTATTTTTCTGCTTATGACTTTGGGGCCCTCTTGACCAGTGGGTACATGCTCTGGGGCAAAAAGCAGACCAGAAATATTGAGTGCAGCTGCTTCTGGAAGGAGGCATCCTTAGGGTTGGTGTCCAAAGAGCCTGGAGGAAGATTGCAGAACAGGCAGAGGGAGGACTTGTTCTCACAGGGACCTGTATAACCTTTGCTCCTTCAGACACTTGGCTCTCCCCTGCTGGGTTTTCCTTCTTCCCTAAACTTATGTAAGGAGCCACCACAGCTTAGTTACAGCCTTACAAGGGCTTCTCTTCTAAGTTAGTGACTGAAATTATTCACAGCTCTCCTCTAAGTGGAAGAAACCCAGTTTCAAATTCTTTAGCTGTTTCCAGTGCCACAGCATATTTTACTGCTGGGAGGACAGATGCCTGCTCAAGTGTCTGATGAAGACACTTAAGCTTTATTGTTATTTGACATTCATTAGGGAACCATCTTCCGTAGGCAAAACACAAGAGTTTTCTTTAGACAGAAGCCATAAAAGGACTAATGATGGGTCATAGGCCAGATGGTATGGAAACAAGATGAATGGAGCCCTTAGGCCACACTGGCTTGGTCCTGCTCTGCCTTTGAGAACAGTGAGAGATGTGGAGAAGAAAGAAATGAAGAAGATTTTGGGGAACCAGCACAAACATGGAGTCCAGCAAAACCATCATTCAATGCTTTTTCCAGCCAAGATTCTGAAGACCGGCTTATGTTTTTTGTAAGAGAACTGATGTCTCCTTGGCCAATTACATGTCGGTAATTACATGTCCTCAGATTCTCACAGTAACCTGGAGAAGAATGTTGCTTGTTCCAGCCCTAAATGGCAGAAAGATTAGGCTGAGAGAAGTGAAGCTTATCAAGAACACATGGCACATCAATGATTCAGGGACGATTCGCTCCCAGGTCTCCTTGAGTTTCAAATGTACTATCATTTCCCTATAACTCTAGACTCCTGAATTCAGGCATTCATTTTACCCCAAAGATGAACTAGAATGTTGAAAGAGCAAGGGGGGGGATACAACAAGGACTCAAGACAGCGGGAAAAACAATCCAAGCTCCCCGACTGTTCTCTTGTTTCTTAACTAATTCTGGGGGTATTGAAGGAGAATAAATGAGAACGAGAGAAGGCAGAGAAAGGGGGAAAGATATCCAGGCAAGCAGCTTCCATTAGGATGAAGGCAAGAAGAAATGAGGTTGATTTGCCACAGGATCTTTTAAAAATTAGATTTATGGATGGATAACTTTACAATGAGGATTCTCTCCTGATTAACTGTTGCTGGTTCCTTTAATCACACCTCCTTCAAAATCCTTTCTATCTCAAAGTTATAAATTTTGTAACAGTAAGAAGAAAATAACTCTTTTATCAGGCCAGAGTAATGTTGAGGCAATTTTCCTGGAAGGCAGGGACTTTTCTCTGCAAGATATTCCAGGCATGCTCATGCAAGTGTGGTAATATTTTCTGCACTGATCCAAGTATTTTTTTTTTATTTTAAAGAGAATAAAAATAATAAAAAAGTTACTGATTACTTGCTGCGACCAACTTACTCTTTCTACTTGAATTCTCTTTCCTGATTCTTCTTTTTTTTTTTGGTTTTGGTTTTTCTCCGGTACCG
>NW_004955501.1:3142929-3185357 GCF_000276665.1 Chinchilla lanigera
TTTTTTTGGTTTTGGTTTTTCTCCGGTACCGGGAACCGAACTCACGACCTTGCGCTTGCCAGGCAGGCGCTTTGCCGCTGAGCTAAATCCCCAGCCCCCTCTTTCCTGATTCTTACCAGCTTCTGTTCCTTCCTCTTAAGCTTAATATATGCCCTTTTATAAAAGGAATTTCCCTAATGTTGAGAATTTCATTTCAAGTTGCTAAGGCCATGCTACTTCCTTTACTGGCAAGAAGTAAAAGAAAACATCCTCCCTGCTACCTGTTCAGAGAAAAGGCTGCCACATTCTTCCTAGGACTCACTTAACTCCATCTGGAGGGTATGTCTTGATAAGTTGTTTCCACCGGAGAGTTTTACCTTGATGTTGGTGAGGGTTTCTTGTGTTTTGGGGTACAAACCTCCCACCCTAAAATGTGGGAATCACCTGCTGCTCTCTGTCCTCAAAACCATGCTGTCAAATTAAGGAAAAGAGCAAAGCAGATGTGAATGAACCTACAACCTCAGCGTGGTTTCATTTTAATGCTAACTGTCCTATTTGGAGCAAGAGTAATTAGAAAATCAGCAGCAAGTTAGGGGAAAAAAATTGCTGAGCTTTATAATTACTTGGGGTAGAAAGAGAATCCAGAATCCATTTACTGAAAATCTCATTAAATTTACCATTAGTAGAGCCTGCAGTCATTAGAGCCGGGGAAGAAAGAGGGGGCTGCCGTCACCCTTACTTTGCCACCTTCTGTGGTCACCCTTACCTTGCCATAGAAAGCCCCAGGCCCTTCGTGCTTTTCCTGGGTAATTTAACAGTCACATTCACATC
Source organism: Chinchilla lanigera (assembly GCF_000276665.1). NCBI lineage: Eukaryota > Metazoa > Chordata > Mammalia > Rodentia > Chinchillidae > Chinchilla > Chinchilla lanigera. The sequence goes on from NW_004955501.1 coordinate 3,143,740, forward strand.
CTCCTGGCCAGTGACAGAGGAAAAGATTCAAGGTGTGTATTTTCATCTAGATTTTTTGTATCTATTCCTCCCCCTAACTTTTCTCCTTGGTTCTCTCTCCAAAGTCTTCATTAATGGAAGCTACATTGTTTTTCTCTTCTCTCTCCCTCTGGCTGTGGTTGGGTTTAGCTATGCTTTCTGGCTTTGGACATCTATATCTCTCATTGAGTCCTTGGAGTCACAACCTCCCTTCTATGCCCTTTGTTATAGGCTGAATTGTGTCCCACCCCTAAAAGATAGTACCTCAGAATGTGACCTCATTTAGAAATGAGGTTGTTGCAGATGTAATGTTGAAATCATAGTGAATTAGAGTGAGCCTTAATCTAATATGGCTGGTGTCTTTATAGGAAGAGCCACAGATTCAGGCTCATGGGAGGTGGGTGTCATGTGATAATGAAGACAGAGATGGAAATGCAGCAGCTGCAAGCCAAGGAACACCAAGGACTTCCAGCAACTACCCGAAGGAAGAGGTAAGGATGGTGGCCTTACCAAAACCTTGAGTTTGGATTCCTTGTATTCAGAACTACAAGACAATAAATTTTTGTTGTTTTGTGCTACATAGTCTGTGGTAATTTGTTATAGCACATGGAGGATGCTGATACACATTTTTTGGTAACAAATGCCCCAGGGGACTTAGTTGGGAAGACTTCAGTGTTAGGTTTTATTGTTGATATAGGTAACACTCCTTCCCTTTTGATGATGTTGTTTTATGGGGAGACCAACAGTCAAAATTAACATTCATCCATAGGGAATGTGAATTGTGTTAGTCCACCTTCTGCTGTGGCACAAAATACCTAACATTCACAATTTGAAGTAGAAAAAGTTTATTTTGGCTCATGGTTTCAGAGGGTCAGTCTGTGGTTGGCTGACTCCATTGGTTTTAGGCCTGTGGCAAAGCAGAAACACCATAACAGAATATTACAGCCAAGGAAAAGTGTTCACTTCCCAGAAGCAGGAAGGGGAAGAACCAGAAAGGAAGGGGATGGTGCAAGGTATGGTCTCCCGGGTCATGGCCCCATGATCCACTTCCTTCAACTAGGTCCTACCTCATATTTCCATCACTTTCCAAAAATGCCTCAGTTTATGACATCAACAATGGATTAATTCACTGATAAAGTTAGAATCCTTATTACTCAACCACCTTCCAAAAGCCACACTATGAACACATGAGATCTTGGGGGGTCATTTTAGATCTAAATCATAACATGCATGTACATTAAAACAGAGGAACAAATAGACAAAATGAAGAGAGATGTCTGGAAAAGCTTTGGGGAGAAGTTAGAATTTGAGCTGCACTTGAGAATATATGTGGTTTTTAAGGAAACATGGATGAAAAGGTACTGGTAGGAAATGGAAATAGCTCATATAAAGTTGTGGCATCTGGGAGCAACAGATCATGTATAGAAAATGGTAAATGGGCTATTGCAGTAGGTAATTGATGGGGACTCTGGACACAGATTTAACTAGGAAAAATAAACAAAGCAAGTACAGAAAGGGGTTGTAGCACAGCATCCATCTGTGTGTGTGGTAAGGGGCCTGGGGAGCCATTAATGCCTGTTAGTATGTTCATTCAGGATTATCTTCACAGAGTGAAGCCCAGAGCATCTTGGGTGTGGTTCATGTCTTTGGGGAATGAATCAAATAAAATCTATAAGAATGTGAGCTCAGAATCTGAGCTATCTCATCACTTGGCTGATACCCAGGAAGGAAGGCCTTCTTTATAATCTGGAAATCTCCTATCAGGATTCTCTCTCAAGCCACAATTTCTCACCAGTGTTGGCTTTGGGCAGGAGTTGCACTGTTCTATCATCTACTCTCTACCAAGACATTGCCCACTCCCTACAGAGAAGGATTTAACTCTTGCCCTTCTCTTGGTAGTCTCCCACCTTTCTAGCCCTCTCCTATATCCACTGTCTGACTGGCAACGAAGTTATGATCTTGACTGTCCCTTGTTTTCCTGACACTTGAGAATTGCTTGTTTAGAAATCTTGTCTCCCATTAGTCTATAATTGCCTTGGCCCAGAGCAAAGCATTATTCCACTCATCCTTTGCTCTGCCTCCTACAATTCCCTGTAAGGCCCAGTCTTGCATTCATTTATTCATTTATTCATATTCAATTTTGAGGCTTATAGAATGTATTTACTATGCTAAGAACTGGGGACACAGTGGTAAATACAACAGCAGCTCCTAATCATGTAGCTTATAATCCATTGTAGAGACAGAAGCCTCAATTGTCATCTGCATAGCTAAAAATTGTGGTAATTTGCAGGAAAAAAGAGCAGGCAACTGTGGGAGAGAATGACAAGTAGATAGATGAGGTAAGTGATGGGGACTCTGGACATAGATTTAACTAAGAAAAATGAACAAGACAAGTACAGAAAGAGGTTGTAGCATAGTATCCATTTGCTTGCATGATAAGGGGATTGGGGAGCCATTAATGCCTGTAAGTAAGTTCATTCAGGATTATCTTCACAGAGTAAAGCCTAGAATTTTAGGATAGTTTTCTCCAGTTCTGTGAAGAATGTTAATAGTATGTTGATTGGGACTGGATTAAGTCAGTCTTTCAGTTTTGGAAGGAAAGCCATTTTGACTACATTTGGCTACAGGATATATTTCCCTTTTCTTATGTCCTTTTCAATTTTCCTGTTCAGAACACTATACTTTTTATTCTAGAATTCTTTCATTTTCTTAGTTAGGTTAATTCCTGTGTATTCAATTTTTCTTGATGTTATTGCAAAAGGCATTTCTTCTGCTTTTTTAAAGTTTATTTCATTATTAGTGCATATGAATAATATTGATTTTTTTGATTTTGTATCCTGCTGCATTACTGAATTTGGTTATCAATTCTGAGAGTCTTTTGGTGGATTTCTTCAGTGTAGAGGATCATATCATCTGCAAATATTGATAATTTGACTTCTTCCTTTCCTATACATATCCCTTCTATTTCTTTTTTTGCCTAATTGCTCTTAATGTTTCCAGTACTATGTTAAATAGGAGTGGTAATAGTAAACATCTTTGTCTTGTTCCTGCTTTAGAAGGACACTTTTCACTTTTTCCCTATTTAATATGATGTGGGTAGTAATTTTGTCTTAAATGGCTCTTACCTGATAGAAATAAGGTCTTTCTATAACTACTTGCTTCAGGTTTTTACAAAATGGATGTTAGGTTTTTGTCAAAGGCTTTTTCTGCATCTATTGAGATAATAATATGATTTTTTTGTCCTTACTTCTGTTTATGTGATGCATTACATTTATTGATTTTTATATATTAAACCATCCTTACATCCCTGGAATGAAGTCTACTTATTTGTAGTGTATGATTTTTAGATGATTTGTCATACTCTATTTACCAGTATCTTGTTGAGAATTTCCACATCCATGCTCATTAAAGAGATTGGCCTGTTGTGCTCTGCTTTGTTTGGATCCTTGTCTGGTTTTGCAACCAGGGTAATGGTAGCTTCCTGGAATTACTGTGGGAGTATTTGTTTCTTTTCAGTGTCATTAAAGAGCTTGAGGAGTGTTGGTGTTACATCTTCCCTGAAATTTTTGTAGAATTCATCAGTGACTCCATCTGGACCTTGGCTTTTCTTAGTTGATAGTTTTTTTTTTTTTTTTAAATTACTGCTTTTATTTCATTGCATGTTACTGGATTATTCAGGGTTTTTATATCTTTTTAGTTCAGTTTGGCTGTTCAAATGTATTTAGGAATCCATGTATTTCTTCTGACTTTTCCAATTTATTGGTGTACAGGTTTGCAAAGCAATTGTTATTAATCTTTTTGATCTTGTTTGTGTCCATTGTGATTTTACCTTTTTCATTTCTAATGGCATGGATGTGAGTTTTTGCTTTGTTTTTTTTTTAAGTTAGATTGGCTAAGGGTTTGCCTATTTTACTTGTTATTTTGAATAAGAGGCTGTTTGATTAATTGCTTGTTTCTATTGTCTTATTTCTTCTTGGATTTCTTCTGTAGCCCACTGATTATTTAAAAGTGGGATTGGAGAAGAAGAGGATGAAAAAGTAGGAGATACAAGACAAAAAGAAAGAGAGAAAAGTGAGATAAGGGTAGTATTGCAGAGTAAAAGGGAATTAATAGTATTAGAAAGCATAAAGCAGTCACAGAAAAAAATGAACAAGAAAAAAAACAGAGAATATATAGAAAATAAAAACAAGATAGGCAGGAAGAAGAATGTTACAAGAGAAAAAGAAAAAAGGTAGAAAAAGAAAGTCTAAAAAGAGAAGAAAAAAGGGAGAAAAAGCCCCAACCTCAGCTGGGGCTATAGAGGCACAGTGCCTGCTTGGCAAATGCAAGGTCCTGAATTCGATTCCTGGTACAAAAAAAAAGCTCCAACCTCTCAAAAACCAATGAAGGAAAGTGAGATATAATAAAACTAAATGATATACAAGATAGCTAAGATAATGGTATTACTAATTTCTATTAATTCATTGAAGGGAACAGTTAGTGCTTATATTGTTTGATCACCTTACATGCCTATATCTGATCATCTAAGCAACTACTCTGAGGATAACAATATGCAATATAATAACCAGAGGCCCGTCTGTTTATTCACTGCAGACTGTGGCAACTGTCTAAGCTGAAGATTGCCCTTGCTCAAGTTGGTAGATGGGAAAAAACAATGGGCCTCTGCTGGATATAGGCCAGGGGTGGGAGGCCAAGGAAACTGTTGAATGTAATGTCAACACTTAGAAGGCCTGGTATTTCCAGGCCTTGAAGGGCAAGGCCTCTGTCCTTTCCAGCCTGAGCTTATACTTCTCAGGGGTCTATGTCTAGTCCATACCTCTGCAGTGGTCTCCCAGGGTGGTCTCTTACCCAGTCACTTTGAGAGGGTAAAACTATTCTTGAGGTTGCTGGCCAGGTTTGTACTTTCTAAGTGGTTCTACCTTCTCTTTCTAGGTGTAGTCCTTATCTTGGATCAGTTTAGTTGTTGTGTCTGCATCTCTGCTGCCCTGTGCCAAGGGGAAGTAAAACAGAGCCAAGTTGGAGTTGGAGGATGATTAGACTGCCAGCAGCAGCCTGGTGCTACATCGCTCCTGCTGAGGTCTGGGTTGATATTATTGTTATTATCTCAATTGTATAAAGGAAACATTCCCATCAAGGTTAAGCATCCTGCTCTACGTCATCCATCTGTGTTTCACAAGTCATTCTTATCATCTGTTACAGAATCAGAAAACTTTAGAGCTAGAAGGAAACAAAAAAATCTTCTAGTCTTGTCTCATTTCCAAATGAAAAAATTTGCTTTAAAGATGTGAATGTGTTATGTGTACTGATCACCTCTTGTCCCTTGGACATGAGCCATATACATATTTCTGATCCAAGAACCTCATGAGATTTTCTACTGAAGAAATCAGAACTCTGAAAAGTGAGGCCGTATGTCCAACTTGTTCTCGTATGTCCAACTTGTTCTGTTCCTAAGTTCGAGTCAGGATTGGAATCTAAGACTTGCTGGCTCCAAAGCTTGTCTTTACATTCTATGCCTTATTACTTCCCAAGGTTGTGATGTAACAGGCACTAGAATCAGCCTCCCTATTTCTGCTTTTTTCAACATAGCACTATCAAAAGCCCCACCCCCTTCTTCTTTTTATACTGGAAGGCTGGCCCTTGTTTTCATCACTTCTCTAAATGGACAACTCCTGTCCAAATCAGGAACATCACACACATGGGCACATATTTATTTTTGTCTAATTTCAACCTAAATTTCCTGCTCCACCATAGCTGGCTGAGCTCTCAGACGTCCATTTCATCTGTAAGTTGCATTTTCTCCTCCCACTCTGCCTAGCTCCTGCCTCCCTCATGTTCCTGCTTAGATAGTTCCTCATTATAGCTTATGTTTGCTTAATATTATCCTTAAGTTCTTTTTATCTCTATTCTGAGATCCCTAAAAAAATCTCCCAGGAAATTTGATTGGTGGCTTTTTGATGCTTTTTTCAAAGGCAGCTTGAATAAGTCTTTTCTATGTTTTTTTCAGCCCAGTTCAATTAGAGCTAAGGATTCAGCCAGCTATTTCATTTTTGATTTGAGGTCACTCAGTGTGTACACTTAGATTCTTAACTCGTACATTTCTTTACTCTTGGCTTATTAAGTCTGCTTGCCTCAGAAATATAGCCTTAACTCTTTTGGGCAGAAGAATACATTTTTAATATCATTATGAGTAACCATACTATGAGAACCTGGATGACAAGTTCTAAGTGGTCCGGATGCTTAGGACATCTTGACTGGCTCTGGGGTCACCAGAGCCTCCTGGGGTGGGTTGTGGGGGTGGGGATCCTGCATATAGATTGGCTTTATGACTTCACACATTCACCTTCTCTTTCTTGTTTCTCTCTATTCCCTCTCTTTTCTCTTTTTGGGGTCTCCCCAAGTTTCTGGTTTTCTACAAGTTTCAACCTCATTCCTCTAGCCCCTTCTGTTCTCACTGAGTCTTTCTAGTGTCATCTAAATTTGGATGAGCTCAGTATTAGTGAAACTGTTCCCTTGGTTGGAGAATAGGAGGAGGGGAAAATATTAGAATTCTGCACAGGATCAATCTCTTCCTATACCTTCTTCTCCCCGGTCTCAGATAAAATAGATGATGCCAGTGTGAAGAGCCATTTCTGCAACTTCTTCCTGACTTTCCTGGATCTGTGAAAGAAATTCATATTCTGTACATTAACCTAAATTTGATTATACTTCTTGCCAACTAATACTCTGGTTTTATTATGCTAATAGTGTTCGCCCCTTTTCTGTCTGGATTATGTCACAAAGACTTCTGCATTAACGTGACAAGAAAGAGTTTAAGGGCTAAATTTTTTCTTCCTAATTCCTGGATGGAAGGGTAGGGAGTGCATAATAAAGTTTCATTTTATCGTGCCCTATAACTCAAATAAAGTCAGTGTAAATACAATGAAATCAATTCAAATAACATACTGTGGATGCCAGACCAGTGCTAGATAATGAGGACTTAGAAAGGAAATCCAGTCCTTGTGCTCAACAAGCTTTATAGAAAAACAAAAGAAAACAAAACAAAAACCACTGGAGCTCCCAGCCTGATCTAAATTGAGCCTCAGGAGTGCCAGCTCAGGAAAGGTGGAGACATTCTTCAAAGGAGCCCTCTCCCGGGATTTGAATAAGACCCAGAGACACACAACTCGAATCTTACCCACAGCTAAAGTTCAGACATCATACATATGCTTGTTTGGGCTCTCGTAGATATCAGGTATGGACTCATGGCAGGCTCCCTGCACAAGGAGTGTAACCAGCTCAGGTCCTGGCTCAGGAACCAGGCCCCAGTGAGGAAGGGGTGAGATTGTTCAGGCAGAGAATACATCCCAACCCACCTCTAGATGGTGCTGCAGAGAGGGGAAGGTGCCTCCAAATGGACAACTGTTAACTTCTCATCACAAAATTAAGTCATATTGTATATGATGTGAATGATATGTTAACTAACACTTTGAGCATACAGGTGTGATCTTAATGGACTTGGCAACCAATGATTTCAGCGAGGTGAGGGGGTGCAGGATTTGATTTTAGCCCAAAAGTGGAGAAGCAATAGGAGTAGAATAGATCAGTGAGGTGATTCAGTGCCTGATATACAGATACATATTGTTCCCAAAGAAAATGTTGGGGGTTTTTGGTGAAAGCTGGTATAAAGCTTATGTTAAAAAAAGGGCCACTGGAGAAGTGAATAGTGTATATTTGCACACACATTTAACTAGAGAACATATGTATATTTGCACCTTCTAAATACAGCACCACAGTTGACCAGCTTGAGTTCATGGAAAGAAGAAAATTGGCACCAGAAATTTGCATTTATCTTCAGCATAAGAGAAAAAGGAGAAATATTTGCTCATCAGCATAGAAGCATTTAAGGGCTATGCACATTTACAAATGGGCCAGTGTCTATATACTTTTCAGGTTGCTTGCTTTTGTATTGTGTAAATATATGAAATTAATAGGAAAAGTCTCTACAGAGAAGAGGGAGAAAAAAACAGAAGAAGAAAAACTGGCCTTAGGGGTTCAGGTAGGTAGCTCTCTTGTCAATAAACTAGTGCTGAGAACTGAGAAGAGTTTTCACTAGTGAAAAAGTCTGAATCCAGGAGACCACGAGGCCAGTGCAGGGGTTTGTAGGTGGTGGCAGTTGCAGCACAGCTGCTCATGCTGGAGGTCAAGGAGGGAAGTGTAGCAGATGATTGACAGTGTGCTGTGACACACTGGACCAAAGCATCATTGTGCTAGGAAGAGCAAACTACAAAGGAAGAGCCAGCAGCCTGAGATATACATGAGACACCTGCTTCCCTACTCACCAAGACCTTCCGAAGACAGAGAAAAGCCGAAGGGATGAGGAAACCTGCTATTTGGTTAGTGGAATCATTGATTTACCAGAAAATAGGCCACAGTGTTAAAGTGGCCTGAGTCGGGAACTGCAAATGGTGATCTACAGGGCACTCTGGCTGCTTAGATATGTGAAAGAAATAATGACATCATAATAATAGTTTGATCATTATTAGGAGCTTAGACTTAGGGAAGTCCAAGCCAACTGCTGAGTAAAGATTCAGTGAGTAGATTGTAAAATAAGGTTTGAGAGGAGGGGAGGTCTCTTGGGCTGGCCTGGTCTGGTAAGGTTTGATGGAGGGGATGGACTGGGTGAAGCTTGCAAGTTGGGAGATTCTGGTAAGGGAGATGGTGAAGAAGGGTAGTTCTGTGATGAAAGCGAGAGAACTTCTAAATTCAACCCTGACATGTAAAGAACTTAGAAGTCATTAGTTCCACCCATATGGGACAAGAAAAAGGTAAGCGAAGCAAAAATTACCATATTTTCTTGGATTTACGAGGAAGCATGGTCACAGGGCAAAGTAGATGACTAAATCCAGAGAGACAGAACATCTAGAGAGATATAACAACCATAAGCCATGAGCCAGTAGGGACATTACATGGGCAAATGGCTAGGGGCTGAGTGTGTACCAGAGTAAGAGACCCCTGGGGACCACAGCACTAGAGGTTGCCATACTTTTGCAGATTTTCCACCCCAGGACTTCATCATATTCTCACAGTGAAGATACTACCAAGATCTCCTTGTGGTGTTGGCAGGGGAAAGAGAACAGTTAACCATTGGGAAGTACCTGGAACTTTATCTTTGGCAGAGGCCCACAAGAAGATGTAATGGACATAGTGCCCAAACTTTATGCCAGCTGTGGAAGAAGAATTTTCATGAAGCCTTCTTAATCTCTTCTAAGAGAGAAAAACTCCAACAGACCAACAGGGGACAGAACTTCAAGGACAGAGGTTTGTAATACAACATCCGGGGAAGGTCATAGGGGAAGGCAGGAGAACAATACTACTGGAAGAAAATCAGGAACGTTTATGACAGTCACAGCTCCAAGACGCAGGCCTCTAGAATTGTTAAGCATTAATAGATTGTAGGTCATTCTCCCCAAACCTAACACCTAACCACGTTACCAACAGGGTCCAGGTGATAGAGGATGACAACTGAAAGAACAGCAAGACACAGACTTGGGAGGAATACATAGAGAAGCTCCTAAGACAAAAGGGAAATTGAACAAGTGCACAAGTGGGAAGTGAAGTCTCTGGAATCTGTAACTAAAATAATATTAAATGCACTGCAACTTCTAGCCAGATTTCCATAAATCTCCACATTAAAAGCCTATTTACTTCAGTTTCTATTATGCATCATATTCAGCTTTCAATAAAAAAATAGCAAGACTTTCCAAAGAAAAGCCAATGTTGGGGAACAATCATCAGCATATACTCAGATATGGCACAGACATTAAAAATATCAAAAATGGAATTTCACTATAGTTAATATGTAAAGGACTGTAATGGAAAAGGTAGGCAAAGTACAAAAACAGGTAATATAAACAAAGAGACAGGAGCTCTAAGAAAGAATCAAAAGGAAATCCTAGAAATATAAAACAGTGACATAAATGAAGAATTGCTTTCATAAGCTCATTATTAGCCTCAACATGGCTGAGGAGAGAATCAATGAATTTGAAGATAGGTCAACAGAAACTTTCCAAACTGAAATTCAAAGAGGAAAAAAAATGACAATAGTAAAACAGAACAGAATATCCAATACTGTGAGAAAATATCAAATTGTAACATACAAAATTGGAATGCCAAGGAGAAAAACAAATATTTGAAGTAATAATGGCTGTGAACAATCCAAAATTAATGACAGATAACAAACCAAACCATGGATCCAATAAGCCTAGAGAATATCATATTTGAACTACAGAAACAAAAGACAAAGGGAAAATTCTGAAAGAAGAGAGAGAAATAAAGCAAAACCAACCAAACAAAACAGTGCAAGGGATAAAAATTATAAAAAGGATAAAATTATAGTGGACTTCCTGTCAGAAACAGTGCAAACAAGAAGATAGTGAACTGAAATATTTAAAGTGCTGAGAAGAAAAGAAAAACTCTACCAGCCTAGAATTTTATATCTGGTGAAATTATCCTTCCAAAATAAAGCTGAAGGATCATCACTACTGATATCATGGCCTTAAAAATATAATAATGGAATACTACAAACAATCCTATGCCCACAAATTTAATAATTTAGATTAGATGGGTTAATTTTTTAAAGTTTGTTTCTTTGTTTTTTGTTTTTTTTTTTTGGGGGGGGGGGTTTTTCCGGGACCGGGAACCGAACTTATGACCTTGCACTTGCCAGGCAGGCGCTTTGCCGCTGAGCTAAATCCCCAGCCCTAAAGTTTGTTTCATGTGATTGTAACAGAATATCCTTGACTGCATAATCCATAAAGAATGGAAATTTTGTTTTGCACAGTTATGGTGCCTGAAAAATCTAAGAGAAATCACCAGCATCTGGTGAGAACCTTTTGCCTGTGTCCTTACATGGCTGAAGAACAAAAGAGAGAGAATCCACCTACTCAGTAATTTTTACCATGGTGTAGTCTGGATTTTCAAGGGAATATATTTAATACAGGACACAAGATTTATAGGATTATTTTATAAATTCATCCAAAAAGTCAAAAGTAGAGGAGTGCAAGAGATCAGTCCACACACTACAGACTCAAATAATCTAGATGAGGGCCTGGATCCTACAGCAACGTCCTGCTTGAGTCTAGCTGAAGACCCAGAACCCAGAGCAATGTCCTCCATGAGTCCAGCTAAAGGCCTAAAGCTCACGACAATGTCTCATGCAAGAATGTATCAAAGATCTGCACTGGGAAGGCACAAAAACCAGTGGTGGAAGCTAGAAATTCTGCTCCAGTAGAGTGAAGGATCTGTGCCACTGGGATGAAAGATCTGCACTGGAGCCAGGAAGTGAATCTCAAGGGAAGAATCAGAGCTACACTGAAGAGAACAGCAGCTATCTTCAGTGACAGCAAGGACCAGAGCTCATCCAAAGATGAGGACAGCTGAGTTCATAACAGGAAAACCAGCATGACACACTTCTCCAGCAACAGTATGCCATCTTCCCCTCTAGTTCTCCTTTTATGCTACTGGCAATAGGTGGGCTTTCCACACCCAAAACCACACTGACTCAGTTCAGCTGGGTGTCCCAAGTTGACCATTAGTTAATCCACCACAATCCACTCCTGGTCAACTTGATAGCCAGATACATTTCCTTAAACCATAGTCTCCAGTGGCAGATTTGTGAAAAGTTAACATGTCTTAATGTATTCAGATTTACATAAATATAACAATTACATATATGCAATTCTTATTGCACCCATTTCCACACCAAAAGCAAATATTCAAAGAGTTTTCAAAATTCAAGGTGAAAATCATAATATTTTGACTAAATAACCTGATTACAAATATGTATCTAATACTTACACTGAAATCACAATTAAGGGCGATTACAATAATAATCCTTGCTTCCCATTAACTTTTAACAACAGGGCATAGCAACACTAAGAAATGCCCCAAGGGATCCCCTGCATTTCAAATACTCTCTTCTGTTCTGGTGAAAGGCCTCCAGTCATTTTTCCATTGTCCTGTTCCTTCTCATCAACTGCATTCTCCTCTATTTGATCCTTATTATCCAATGGAGACTCCCCTCTGGCTAAATGCTTCAAATAATGCTGGCTCTTTACTCTTAATTTCCAACATAGATCTGACCAAAAGCTCTCAGCTGGAACCATGCCACCATCCCAATGCTATACTCTCTTGGAATTTTTCTGCCATCCAGGTAATATCTCTAAACACAGCAAAATGTGGACCATCTTCCTGCTAAAGCACAACATATACCACCTGGGATCCAGCAGCTAGTGCAGTCCTTCTCAATAGAAGCCTCCTGGGCCTCATCCTAACTGTCAGTACTCTGATTTTCTAGGCTCTGACCAGAGTCTTTCATATAGTTTACAATGTACAGGGGCTGCCTCTTCAGCCAGTCCCTCAAAAACCTTTCCAAATTAATTACCAAGTCTCTTAAACTACATGGCCAGGCAACATCACAGTAATGATCCCACTCTTGGTACCAAATTATGTCTTAGTTACTTTTCTCATTGCTGAGGTAAAAGATCTGATTGACATCCAAAGTTAAGGGAGGAAAGGTTTATTTAGCTCACAATACATACAGGTTTCAATCTATAATCTGCTGGATCCAAGGCAGGTTGGCACATGGCAGAGGGGCAACAGTTCATGGTGGAAGAAGACAGCAAAGGCAATGAGAGAGAGAGAGAGAGAGAGAGAGAGAGAGAGAGAGAGAGAGAGAGAGAAAGAGTGAGAATCCTCTTTCTGTCCCTTGTACTGTATCCAGTCTGCCAGGATTAGGGACGTGCCAATCTAATCAATGGCCTGATCTAGCAATCACCCACCTTTAATTCCAGCACTCTTAATCCCAGCATTACACTATGAATCAGTCACATACTTTAGATTCAGCCACTTAAGAAAAAAACCTTTGTGACCCCATGAGGCTTTGGGGAGACCTTTAGACACACACCACAACATATGGCATTAATTCATTCATGGGGGTAGAGTATTTGTGATCTAAACACTGCCTTTTAGACTCCACCTACCAACACAGTTGTACAGGGGATTAAGTTTACAATATATGAATTTTGGGACACATACTCATTTTGGGACACATACTTGAAAAATACAAATTACCAAAATGCATGTCAAGAGAAATAGGTAATCTTAGCAGTCTTATATCTATTAAGGAAATTTATTCAATTACTAAGAACCTTCCAAGAAAAATGCACCAAGCTCAGGTGATTTCACTAGTGCATACCACTAAACACTTAACTAAAAAATTGTACCAATGTCCCAAAATCTATTCTACAAACTAGAAGCAAAAGAAACATTTCCTAACTCACTATATGAAGTGAGTATTACCTTAATGTCATAAACTGAAAAGAGATTATAAGAAAGAAAAGACTATAGACTGATATTCTCATGAACATTGATGCAAAAATACTCAACAAAATATAGTCAGTTCAAATTGAACAATGTATAGAAAGAACTAAACACCGTGAACAATTGAGATTTATTCCCACTTGGATGGGAATGCAAGGCTGATTCAACATTAACTACCTCAGTAGGCTAAAGAAGAAACATCATATGATTATATCATATGAGTTGATACAAAAATAGCATTTGATAAAATTCAACATCCATTTATCATGAAAACAAGTAACCTAGGAATAGAAGAGAATTTCTTCAATGAAGAGTACCTACAAAACTCCTCCAGTTAGCATTGTTCTTTGTAAGGAGAAACTAGACTCTCTGTAAAAGTCCTCTCTGACAACTCCTATTCAACATCATACTGGACACCTTATCTTGTGCAATAAGACAAGAAATGTGCACAAATCAGGAATGAACACGTAAACATTTGTTTGCATATAATGTGACATGATTGCTTACACAGAACACATGAAAAAAGTCAACAGATGAAATCTCTAAGCCTAGGAAGTGATTACAGCAAGGTCACAGAATAGAAGATAAAATTCCTGAAGTCAATTTCTCTCCTATTATACTCCCATTGAATATTTGGAATAGAAAGAGTACCATTTATAATGATTGTAGTGGACTGATAAGTGGTGGTCACCTTATAACCCCCAGCTGAACTGAGTAAGCATGCTGCTGGGTGTTGGAGGCCCACCTGAGGACTGTTGCCAGCAGCATAAGAGGCAGACCTGGAGAAGAAGAAGGAGGCTGTTGGGAGCTGAGAAAAGCTGTTGGAAGCTGATAGAAGCTGTGGGGAGCTGTTGGTTGTTTTGGAGGAGCTTGTCGTGCTGGCTTTCCAGATGAACTTGGCTGTTTTCATCCTCTGAGGAGCTCAGGACCTCATTGGCTCTAAGAATGGCTTCGGCTCACTTTTGGGGAGCTCTGGTCCTCATTTTGAGCGTCGCTTCCTGGCTCCAGAGGAGATGGTGCACTGCTGGCCTCCTGGAAAAGCTTGCTGTGCTAGCTTCCCTGATGGGAACTCAGCCATTTTGTTCATCAGAGGAGCTTGGGACCTCACTGTTGCTGAGGACGGCTGTGGTACCTTTCAGGGGAGCTCTGGTTCTTCTGAGCATCACTTCCTGGATCCAGTGCAGATCCCTCAACCTGCAAACACAGATCCTTCATCCTGCTGGCACAGACTTTCTAGATTCCACCACTGACCTTTAGGCCTTCCCAGCACAGATCCGTGAAACAGGCCTGTGTGAGATATTGTTATGGGCTCTGGGCCTCCAGCTAGATTCATGGGAGGCATCATTATGGGCTCTATTCAGCTGGCCTACAGTAGGACATTATTTTGGAATCCAGGCCCTCAGCTGGATTCCTGGTCTGCAGTGTGTGGACAGATTTCCTGCATGCTCTTAGGTATATCATTCTTTGGGTGACTATTATAAATAATCTTATAAAATATGTGTCCTATATTGTATTGTTCCCCTTGCAAAAATAACCCCCAAACCAACACAATGATACACCTCCAAAAAATGAAATATATTGCTAAGAACACAGCACAAAATATCTGTGTTCTTAGACACAGAAGACTCTTTCTTCAATAAAAACATATACACACAGGTCTATATGTGAAAAACTGTGCAACTCTGACGAAGAAAATAAAAGATGATCCAAATAAATTGAGAGATAGTTCATGTTTATGGACTAGAAGACAATATAGTTTCCAATTCTTCCCAAATTGACCCAAAGATCCAATATGTTCCAATCAATATCCTAGTAAGGTATTTGGCAGCTGTCAGAAAGCTGTTCCTAACATTTATGTGGAAAAAAAAAAACAACTTAGACTAACCAAGACAATATTGAAGAACAAAGTTGAAGAACTACACTACCTGATTTTAAGAGTTACTAAAAAGCTGCCATATGACAGTGTGGTAGAGGTGAGTGAATATACATATAGATCAGTGGGATAGAGTAGAAAGCTCCAAAACAGATCCACACAAAAATAATTAATTGATCTTTGACAAAGGTGCAAAGAAAATTCAGTAAAGAATGACAGTCTTTTCACCAAATAATGTCTAAGCAAAGAACGTAGATACAGACCTAAAACTTTTTACAAAATTTAATTCAAGGTGGATCATAGAACTAAATGTAAAATACAAAGCAATAAAACTTACAAAAAGAATCAGGAGAAAATCTAGATGACCTTATGTTGGGCAATACATTTTTAGGTATGACCTTATGTTGGGCAATACATTTTACAGTCCACAAAAGAGAAAATTAAAAAGTTAGATTTTCTTAAAATGAAATGAACTTTAGTTCTGCAAAAGACACTGCTAAAAAAAGACAAGACAGACCACAAACTAGGAGGAAATATTCAGGAAGGTATATCCGATAATTGATTTGTATACAAAATCCTTTACAAAAAACTCCTAGAATTTAGCAGTTAAAAACAAGGTAATTAAAAAATAGGCAAACATTCTTAACATTTCACCAAAAAAGATATACAGATGGCAAATAAACAGTTGAAAAATACTTAGCATGATTTGTTGATAGGGAATTGTAAATTAAAACAGCAATGAGCTATCTCTGCATATCTCTCAGAATAGCTAAAGTCCATATCACTGGTAATACTAATTTTGGGTGAGAATGTGGAACAACAGGAACTCTTATTCATTGCTGGTGGAAATGTAAAATGATATAGCCATATTTCAAGACATCTGGCAGTTTTTTACAAAGCTAATAAGTCCTGTCAAAAAGTACAGCAACTGTAGCCCTACGTGTTTATCCAACTGACTTGAAAACTTAAGTCCATATAAACATCAGCATATAAACATTCATCACAGCTTTATTCATAACTGTCCCAAAGTGGAAGCAACCAAGATGATTTTCAGTATGTGAAAGGATCAACAAACTGTGGTGCTTCCACACAATGGAATACCATTCAGTAATAGAAAGAAATGAGCTACCAAACCATGAAAATACATGGAAGAATTTTAAATGTATATTATTAAGTGAAGTAAGCCAGTCTGAAAAACATATTGTTTGAGTCCTACTATATAATATTTTGAAAAAACTTCTATCAGTAAACAGTCTTTATGGCTTTCAGAGGAGTAAAAGAAGGAGGCTTGAATCAGTGCAGCTCATGGGGTGATTTTAGGGTGATTAAAGTACTTGTACGGCTATGTAATGGTGTGTAAATGACACTACGCATTTGTTCAAACCTATAGAACATCACAGCACAAAGAATGAACCTTAATGTATGTAAATGAAAAAAATCATTTTAGAGGTCAATGTGACTCCAGCACAGTACTGAAAGCAGACTGGGGCAAAAGAAATCTAACTATATTACAAATGAATGAAGCAGCCTCATTAAGGGGATAGGGGGGAAAGATGCTGACCTAAGTAACTCTGGAGATGCATAAAGACCAAGGACAAAAGGAACTGCACATAACCCTCATACTGTAACTGGTAAAGTGTGTTTTCCATAGGAATATGGGTTCACAATTCTGCAACCACCATACAGGTAAACGGAAATTCAAAAAATAAATAGATGGATGGAGGATGGTGGGAGGTTCTTGCTGATGCTGTGAAAGGTTATATACGAGCAAGGATAGGAAGTTAGAAGAATCTGTGTGGTACTGATTTAGAGTAGGACACATTAATGTATGAACTCCTTTTAGATTAATATATGAGTAGATGGATACATATAGATGTATTCTTACATAAATATATACAAATGCACTACCAGACACACATTTTTTAAAAAATTCTGTCCTCTGAGAAGGCTTAGAACCAATAGCACTGCCACAAGAACAAGCCTGATCCAAGTCTTGGTTTCTGCTATAATTTTCTAATAAAATAACCAGAGATCCTGGACGAACAATTTTTGCAAGGTTGGGGCAGGGAGTATACAGGATGATCATATAGCATCACACACTGCCAGAAAATTAGAAAAAGCTAAAAAATACACAATTATAGAGAGTGCCAAAGGGACACGGGTGCTTACTGAAAGAACTCTCCATGGTTGAAACATGAAAAAAACTTAGCAAGAAAATAAGTAAAGTAGTATTGAGTTATAACCCAAAGTATAACATAAATAACCAGGAGTTCATGCTGATATAAAAACATTATTAAATTAATACATATATAAATAAATGCTAGAGAATCTATACATCTCCATATAGAAGAATACCAAATAATTTGAGGGTAGTCAAACACTATGATGAATATTTAAATTAAAAATTATTACATAAAAGATACAGTACCATGAATCTCCTCAAAATACTCCAAATATTCAAAATGCCTCCTCTTGATACAAACACACTTATCCCACCATTGTTGGCAATGTTGTCTTTTACTGCAATAAGTTTTTAAAATTTAACCATTCACCATAATTTTTCATCGTCCCTTGCATGTAACTACTCTACCCTTAAGGACATGCAGTGTTACTCTCTACTCTTTAACTGTAGGTGAACATAGTGACTTTCTTCCAAAGAATACATTAGGGGAAGAGGGAGAAAGTACCTTTGCTGTGGAGAAAGCTGACACAGTTGTTCAGCTAGATGACCTAGGTTAGCATCGATAGTGATAACTCATGTTGATAGTTTGTACCCTTTATCTGATGTGGGAAGAATAACACTTTAGCTCTGTAAAGATATTAGGGAAAACAAAAGAACCACAACCCCAGTCTAATTATGAGAAGAATATTGAACAGTCTAGATTGAAGAACATTCTACAAATGCCTGACCTGGGCTCCTTAGGTTCTGTTAAGACCTTTAAAAACAAGAAGAGTCTGAAAAACTGTCAGCGGAGGAACTGCAGGGACCATAGCAGCTTTACTTAATGTGGTATCTTGTACAATATCCTGGGATAAAAAAATGACATTAAGTTTGAACTTGAGCTGTCTGAATAAAGCCGACATTGCAGCCCCGGAGGAGATGCTGGAGAGATGAAGTGTTTCCAAAGATGGGCAGAGACCAAGGTGTAAAATGATTCAGATCTGAAGATACAACCCTAGAAATCAGCTGGGTGGGTTGTTCAGTGGAATTGGTATGCTCCATTTAATGAGTGTGTATTTAGTGACATTTTATAAATATTTTCTCAATAAGTCCCCCAAAAGCCTGTGAAGTAATTCTTCTTTTCTTTGTGCAGATAAGGAAGTGAGATCCAGAAAGCACATGCCTCTTGGTGGCTACAGCAGAGACTATAGCTACAGCTTCAGCCTGGCTCTGTCTAAATCCGTGATTCTTTAATGCTTCATTTATTTGTTATGCACCTAAACCATTATCCAGGCCCCACGGTAAATGCCTTGAATGTACCATCACATAAAATTCTGGATTTAGGTAATATGTTCTTTCATTATCTCAATTTTACAGATAAGGAAAGAATCTCAGAAGGCTTAGCTGGAAACTTGTCAAAGCCCATGGGTAGAAAATGGTGGTACAGATATTCAAACACAGGTACTTTGATTTCTAGGATGCAAATCTTAAACCAGGAGGATGTTAGCACTTTCCATGGTAATGCTTGGAGGTGATTTTAACTGCATGGTGTAGGACCTATGAGGTCTTACTTCCCCTGTCAGGGTTTAACTTGAGTGACCAATTACATGGCCACTGAAGCTGCTCAGAGAGGTGCATTCCACAGTGGCAGCTCTGCCCGCTGAATCTTTGGCTGCAGAGGATCCTCCTTCCTTCAGCTCTGCAAAGAAGCAGCAATTTCCTCAACTTCCAGCTGCAGGCTTCTGCAGTGGAGCTTGTGATAAAGTTCTCTAGCAATGTGTCAGTACAATTTAGTTGCACATGTCATTGTAGCTTTTGATGCTCAGTGTGGCCTGCAGGGAAAATAATATCTCACTCACACAGGGTGAAATCTGCTAATAACAGCCTAAGATGCTAACTGCAGGAGTTGCTGCTCATTTGTATCCACCAACTGAATTTGGGGTGCAGAGTCCTTGCATCCTGCATTACTTGGCAATGCAGGATGCAGGGAGCAGATTTAACAGCAAGATGGCCACGTCAAGAGATCCTATGACTCAAAGCTCATGAGAATGATGTCTAGGGTCTTCAGCACCCATATACCATAGCAAGCTTCAGAAGACAGTGGGGACTTGCACTCTTATTGCAGAACCGAAAAGAGGATGGCCCTGGAAACAGCACCATCATCAGCATTATTAATGCCACCAGGAAAGTGTTAACCCTGGCTATGCTTTGCCAGGATGTTTTCCAACAACTTCATTCATATAGTCAGTGGCTACCTCCAGGTCTGTGATGAACAAGGGGTTAGTCCTCTGCTTTGACCCTGCAGTATGATAATGGTGATGTGATTTTAAGTTGCACAAGATGAATTATGCAATTATTAGTCTTCTTCGGGAAATGCTATTGTGTAGAAGTGTTGGAGTCTAAGTTGTAAGTGGTTGCACTAGGATATTTAATATGGGAATTGACATGTATATTTAATATTTTGTGAGATGGAATTTGTGAGGTGGTGCTGTTATATATCCTGTTAATCTTTGGGGTTTTAGAGGAAATGTAACAGATGACAGACTGGGTGGGAAGATTGAGAGTGAAGTGTCTTTGCTGTCAGGAGAAGCTGGACCTAAAATGATCAAGATGTGATATGTGTATATATCAGTCTCCCAAGCTGAATGTGGCCACTATATATCACAAATATGTGCTAATAAAAAATTAGATAAAATATATATGTACATCCCCCTTCACCAAAAAATAAGTAAATAAACAAAGTGGGATTTGCTGGGGAATTAATAGATGAATAGAAGAAAATTGGCATATGATTTTATACACAATGAACCTGATCTATTATATTATTAGCTTATTTTGAATATATCTCTATGTATTTAAATTTTTATGTAATAAAGCATTTTTAATAAAATGCAAAAAGTAAGGAATCTAGATATGATTCTGTCTGGAGCGCAATCAATCTGGGTGGGGTGAGTTGAAAGGAAAACAAGTGATGGAAGAAATATTTTTGCATCTATCTGAGAATTTTACTCTGGAAACAGGAGCTAGGAAACTGATGGGTTTAGAATTTGGATTTTTCTGCATCAACGAAGGTTGGACTTGGAAGAGAAGGACCACAGTGCTAAATTTTATGGGCCAGCTTGGGGCATTCCATTTTGTAGGCATTGTGTTCTTTGGACTATGTCGTTATCATCTGCTGCATATTGTTTAACACTGTCTGGCAAGCTTGGTTGGACAACATAGCTGGGCATTATTTAAGATTGGAAGTAGGATAGCCGTGACTTCTCGGCCTCCTGCCTGATGGTGCAGTTGGAGTTCCAGATCTATCTTGGCAGGACTGGCAAATTGGAGGGGATCTTCTGCCAGAGAGCTGTGTTTAATGGAGACTGACGAGAACTCCTATGTGAACTCACCCCAATGGGAAAAGGTGCCAGACACAGTCCTGTGTCCAGAACAAAAGCCCTCGTTGTTGGTGGAGAGCTATCATGTTTTCTCTTAGCCTGGTACCCTCTGGACTCATCCATTCATCCAAACGCTTTTACTGAGACATTAATATGTAGTGGTAACTGTGTTATGTGTAGAGTTGTAACAGTTAACGCGATAAAGAGTATTCACATTCCATGGGTGTTAGGTGGCTGAGAATAAATTTGAAAGAGCTCGTGTTTCAGCAGTTTAGCAAACATTGGAGCATGAGCATTTCAATTCCTCTGAAACCACGTGTTGAGTGGAGAATGGCCACTCCATCATTCAGAGATGACTACATCGGGACTGTGGCACCCCGTGGACTCATGTTGGTGCTGCTTTCTGGTGAGGTAGGAGAGGGAGATTATATACAACAGAGCAGACACCTCTGGGCCCAGAAGAGCAAAAACAGAGACTGTGGTGCCTTCCAGAGCAATGGCACAGACCATTATGCTCAGTAGAGACGCAGGTATAAACACAAACCAGCAGAGTGATGATGGGGGGACAAAACAGGTTCTGCAATCCCCGAGGGGGGGGAAGTGGGGTCAGTAGTGGAGGGGCAGTAGTGCTAGAAGGGGAATACTTCTGGGTCAGCATATTTATGAGGTTCCCTGAAACTATCCAGAGATACTGGGGAGAGTTTTCAGTACAGAAATCTGTTTGTTTTTCTGTTAGTAATGACTTCATACACTGGTAGGCTGTTGAATAGGCCAACTGGATTACAATAATCATAATGAGAACATCAACAAAAATGCTGCTCTCTATTCCTACTGCTACCACCACTGTAATTATTGTTGTTACTGGGTGCTTACCAGTGTTTACTAACTGGGCTGTGAACTGTAAACACATTACTGCTAACAGAAGGATTACAAAGGGGTCCATTTGGGGCCAAGAGTGAAGTAACAGGAACTGAATTTATCCTCCTATATGAAATAAGCAAGGCATGAATAAGCTATACAAAATAATGGTTTTTAATATATGACTACCAGGCAACAAAATATAATGATACTTAAAAGCTGAGAGATAAAGTGTACCTGTGATCACCCCAGCTTACAGGCCATGATTCAGGGGTGGTGAACAAGGACATAGTAACCTAGAATCATAGAAAACAGATCAGTAGTGGACCACAAATGAAGAGGGCAAGAAATGTGGGGAGAAAATTATAGAGCGGTAGAAGAAACTTTTGGAAGTAATGTGTGTGTTCACCATATTGATATTGGTGATAGTTTTGTGGGTGTGTATATGAGCCAGACCTTACCAAACTGTAGACTTGAAATACTTGAAGTTCATTTATTAGGTTAATCATACCCCAATAATCACTGAAAACTTTGAAAGGATTAGAAGTTATTATGGTGCATATTTTAAAGGCGAGAAAACTGACATCTGAGGAAGATAAGTGGCCTGCATTTGACCAAATAGCATATAAAAAATGACACAGGATTTCTATTCTGTATGTCTTTGAGTGGTATCAGGTGACATCAAAGCTAAAATTCCTTGAATGATTCTTGAAAGGACTGCATTTATAAAACTATCCACAATAGACAGTGACCATTTGTTGATGTATTCTCTCTAATGTGTACAGTACTCTCCACCACCTGATATACTATAGCTATATTAGTTTGTTGTTACATGTAAATCTCCTATCCACTCCTGGCCAGTGGAAAGTAAACTCATGAGAGAAGGGATTTTGCTTTATGTACTATTTATATTGATTTTCTGTTATATATCACCTTTGTTCCTCTTTGTCTCTTGTTCTAGTAGACTTTGGTGATCAAACATGAATGAACTGCATGGGTCTTGCAGAGACATAACCTGTCAGTGCTTTGCTTTATGCTAGCACCTGTCACCTCTTACCTCACATCCCAGGATGCTATTGCAAGACCCCACTCAACTGATATATATTACTGGGAAATAAAGGTTTCCATCATGAGCTTTTTCTAATGATAGTTGTGGTCGACTTGATGAATACTACCTCTCCTCACCTCCTCATGGGTGGTCTTCACATTATTTTCTCAGGGATGGTGCTGCAGGATAAAACAATCAGACTCACTTAGGTGACAAATGTTATGCTCCTGTATTTGTTCCTCACTTTCCCAGGTTATTTGCTCTGAGTCCCATTCCTATCATCTGAGATCACACCCCCAATGAGCTCCGTAGTACAGAACTTGCTTAGCACACTTTAAGGCAGTGGGCTCAGTTCCCAGCACTGCAAAAAGAAAAAAATGTTGTTGCCAGCGGTAGTCCAGGGAAGTAAACCTCTGGGTGGCACTTCGAATCTGTGTTACTAATTACTGGACGGAATAAGAATCTCTATACCAGTGATATAACCAGTGGGTTAATGACAACTTCTGAGCAGCAGTGACATTATCATTATTAAAGTTTTCAGCTAGGTTTACTTGAGATGAAGTGCAGCTAGAAAGTTCAGTGATATGATATCTGCTGGTTAGAGCCATTGAACAGTATGGGAGTAACGGCAATTCCAGAGTGAACTGGCTTTTAAAAAACTTTATTCGAGCCTTAAAAATGACCATTCTGTCATGAATATCAGAAATTTCTTTGGAAGCTTTTAAAGAGATGCTCATCTCTGCAGACACAGGGCAGACTGCTGAAGATGCAGTGGAGGATCTAATTGTAAGGGTATCTAGTGACCATTTGTTGTTGTACAAATGATTGTATGATTGATATCAGGCCTGCAAAGGAGACAGAATGTACAACTGGACAAGTTGTTCACATCCTGATCATGTCTGAAAGGAAAAACAGTGGAATCCTGAGATTTGAAATGAATCAATTCGATTAAATGAGCCAGAGAATCTTGAATCCCCAGTTTCTACTGAGCTCTCTAGAATGGCAAAGTTTCCCTTGATTGCTTTGTCAGAGGACAGCAGTCTCTGCTTGCCTGGAGAATGTGCAGCGACCTCACTGGAGGTGAGCACCTCATAAGGCACCTACATGTTCTTCACTGCCTCCCCTCACTTCCCCTCATTCATCCAAGCCCTGAACAAAGGCCAGATGTCAACATGGCCCGAATAGAGAAGTACAGCTCATTTATGAGCAAAACATCCAGCTTATCCACAGTATGAGGGAATCACAGGACTTATTATTATGTATCACATCACATATGTGCATGGATCTTATGGGTGTTGAACCAGAGAGGAATATAAGATTAGACAGAAGAACAGGTACAAATTCCCTAAGATAAATGTGATCAATATGTATGTACAAATTGTACCAATAAACTTAATATATATAATGAAAATTTTGGTTATCTTTAAAACACCATGTAGATGCAAAGAACTATTACTTTTATTATAATTATAGTTGTAAATTTATATCATACATGTGCCTCTATTTCCATGGAATATGATTGATAGAAATTTCAAAAGCTGAATTAAAAAGTCTTTGAAATTTGCAAATGAAAAAAATATTAGTCAGGAGAGATGGTCAGGGATATAGCTCAGTGGCAGAAGCGCCTGCCTGGCAAGCACAAGGTCCTGAGTTCAATTTCTGGTACCAAAAAAAAATTATTAGACAGGAGAGAATTATTTATTGATGGGGCACTTGCCCATGAATTAGGAGTCTGTGGTTTGACAGGTAGAACTTGCCTTTGCTGTTGGACTAATAATCTTTGAGGCTTGTATATGACTCTTTGAAGCTTGTATAGGACAATGGACAACAGTATATAGTGAGTTTCAAAATGTAGTCCCAGAATGGGCATCCCCTGGGGAAATGACAATCCTTTACTGAAGCAGAAACTCTGAAGTGGATTCTGGTAACCTGTTACCTGAGCCCTTCAGGTGATTTGAATGCACACTAAAGGTAAAGAACCACTGGCCTACAGTAATAAGGTTACCCAAATTTCTTTGACACAGTATTTAGGGAAGAGACAAGGGGCTTGGAAAAAATTGAGAACCACTTCAAATATGTTCCTTTTGAGAGCCCTGAATACCCCTCTTCATTTAGGGACAAGGAAGGTGCAGGTAAAGGGAACACTGGCATATTTAATATACTTGGTGGTACTTGCCCTCTGTGGGATGGGATTAACTCTGAGAGATGCTGCCGATGAACCTGGGCTCACGAGTGTCAATGGGATGATGGGATTCTAGAATGATAAGGGCAGGTGGCAGCACTCAGGGTCACAGGCAAGGTGGTGCAAATACTATAATAGGCAGCAAGAATGAAGCTGCAGTTGGGGTGCATTGATCTACCAGGGTTTGTGGAAATAACTAAAGACATCAGGGCAATTGTGAGGGTGTGTGCAGCAATAGATACACAGCTGATTAGAGTTTGCTCAACTTATAAAATAACAAAGAAGGCTTATCTTGGCTGTCACAATGGAAAGCTGCAGCCTCTCACCCAGTTTCAATTCACAGTCTCAGTGTTTGCTCTTTCAATACAAGGTCGCATCCATCTTCTATACCACTGATTTTGTGATATAATTTCATGTATGTATGGTAAGTGTTCCATAGACCTTTCCCACCATGACTTGTGACCACTTATCAGGTTAATTGTGTAATGAGAAAAGGGGAAACTTCGGATTTGGGGGCAACTACAGGTCTGGGGTCTGAGCTGATATTAATGCTAATGCCAGTGCATCACCATGTTTTTTGAACCTGGAAAATGTTCACCCCAGCAGCCCCATCCCTAAGTGATTTTGGCTTCTTCATCGTTAGATTTCTTCCCATTTCCTGGCTCATATTCCCCAAGCACATCACCACAAAGAGGTGGCATGTATTTTCTGCTAGCTTATTTCTTTCTAATACTTCCTTGAGGAGAAAATTGAAAATGGTTTTGAGTGAGTGGCTTTGTCTTACTCTGGTGATACAGAGTTCTAGAGTGTTAGAAATGAAGTCTCCTTTGACAAAGCCTGATCAGCATGCAATTATCTCATTGTCAGAATTTAAGTATGACCTCCACTGTTCTTATTTCCAAATATAGAAATTGTTTTTAAAATTTTTGTTTATTTATTTGTTTTCAGAATGACAAACAATTTACTTGGTATATGTAAATTTCATTTTATTTTATTTTTGTGGGGAAGGGTACTGGGAATTTAGGACCTCAAGCTTGCCAGGCAGGCACTGCACTGCTGAGCTAAATTCCTGACCCATATATATGTAGACTTTAATTCAATTAAAATATGTACATCTTGAATGGAGGTAGGCACTTAAAAATGCTACAATACATTTTAGACAACTTATGATACCTTTTGGTTTTTTGACTTTTTTGACTTTTATTAATACATGTTTGCAGTACATGATGATTACAGTCAACGTAGAGAATTGGTACATGTATGTAACAAATTTCATTTCCTTCCCCACCTTCCTTCCATCCCTCTTTTGCTTTTCCAGCCTCAGATTCACTTATTCATAAGACTTTATAAAGGTAATTGTCAAATATACAAATTAAAAACCAGATAGGCCAAAGAACATATAAAACATATGACAATTGTACTAAGTCAAGGTACCTTCTTAGATATATTATCTGCAGTGGACTACAATACTTTTTTAACCCTCTTTTTTCCTATTATCTGATATATATTTTCATATAAGAGAAACCATGTGATATTTAAGTTTGTACTTCTGAGTTATTTCACTTAACATTGTGGTCTCAAGGTGCATCATTTTCTAAAATGTAATTACCCATTTTGCTGTTCCTCATTCCTTCTGTGTACAAACCAGGGGTTAAAGGAAAGACAGCCTCTGAAAAAACAGACTGCTGAGCCCACACCCACAGTCCTGAGTGTTAGAAGAGGGAACTCTGGGGTTTGTCATCCTCTGGCTTCTTTGCAGCAATAGGGACTGATTGGCAGAAAGCCAAAGTAATGATAACCCACACCAAACCTTCTAGGACCAATGGGAGAAGTGGCGGGTCTGTAGATCCCAATAGCGTGGACATGTTAACATTCACAAAACTCAAGCTCTGCCCTACTAAGGTCCCCTCTTGACCCTGCTCAGGTCTTGTATCATTGTAACAGAAAGATGATTGCTTGTTCTACTTCCTTATTTGCATAGTCCCTCTCCGGGGCTGGTCCTGGCTGATTTTCTACGAGCTGGGTGGACCTTAATGGGTTTTGTGATCTAAAAAGTCCCCTTTTATGGCAGCTCCCTCACCTCAGTTGATGTTAAACAATTGTATATTGCTTCCTACTCTCTTCATATTCTTTTTATTCCAAAACAGAAGGTTATGTTTTGGTTTGTGTCAGTTTATTGCTAAAGTACTTTTAAACATACTTTTATATTTCCTTTTGTTCTTGACTAATGAAAGTATTATGAAGGAAAAGACTTATACACAGGCAGACCCTGCTACAAATTTCCTCTTCTTCCATGTTTGTATACTTACAAATAAAATTTTAAGAGATTGCCTACAAACAGATGGAAATGAAGATTTACAAAATATACAAAAGGACTGTGCAGATTGCTTTGGCCAGTTAACCAAATATAGCCACGGAGTGGGAGTCTCTTAGGAATTGCAAGAGGAAGACAAAGGCCATGATTCTAGCTTTTAAGGATCCTGCAGTTTAGTTAGGGAGTCCCTGAGGGGTAGATAACTGTAGGAAGTCAATAGAATCATGGATAAGGTACCTGATGGAGAAATGGAGACCACGCTGAAGACACTGTTGAAGTGGGGATACTTGAGCAACATTTTAAAGACAGATCAAGTAGGAGAGCAAGTTGCTAGCAGGTAGAATGGAATATGAGAGTCACAGGAAACTGTTTTATGTCTGCTGAAAAATACAAGATATGGTTCTACTGGAGTTTAAAATATCAGTCAGAAGAGTGAAAGGAAATGAGGCTGGAGAGCAAGCAGAGTTGATTCACAGATTGCTTTGAGTTCTTAGAAACACAGACTTTTTCTCTACTGTCGTGGTTTTTGAAGTGCCCCTGGGCAAGTGACACCAGCATCACCTGAGAGAATGTTAGAAATATAGATTCTCAGCTCCCATCCTAATAACCAAGTAAGAACCTAGGCATGTGGCTAGAAATCTTATTTTAACAAGCTTTCCAGGTGATTCTAATACACTCAGGAATTAGAATTGTGCTTTAGGGAATGAAGAGCCAAAGCAGGTTTTGAGCACTGGGAGGGTGATATTGCAAAGATTTCTCCTATAGCACTGTGGAAGCAGAATTGGAAGGGACAAGCCCAGTGGTTGAGTTCCTAATTAAGAGATTGCTCCAATTGTTCATGTAAAAAATGATGAAGGCCTAAACAGGACAGAAATGGAGGAAATGGGGAAACTAGGGGAGACAGTAGAGGTTAAAAAAAAAAAAAAAAAAAAAAAGGCAAAGTCTGAGGCCAGATGGCCATGGAAGTGAAAGAATGTATTCTGGAGAATTTCACTGCTGTGACTAAGGCTGCATGAAAATGGCCTGGTAAGATCACACCAGCCTCTGGGAGAGAGGCTTCAGCCAGCTCACCTCAGCATCCACAGAGATGCTTATTTGCTACATCTTCCCCTTATCCCTCAGAATGAAGAAGGGCTCTTTCTGGGCCATCAGAAATACTGGCATGAAAATGGCAATTTCTCCACATAGAAAACATCTCAAAACCAGTCTTTGCTAATGAAAAGAATGTATAAAGTATATTTGTGTGCACACATGCACATTCAAGGCAGTGCTATGGACATGTCTTTGTAGCATTTCTTTTTAAATTTTTTTTTAGCATTTCTTTTCTCATCTGATTATTTTGTATTTCCTTGTACCTGCATTTATATGCAACAGGAAGTGGGGTGAGGCAAGTGACATGGCCATCTGTACTTCATTACGTCTATGTTAATATTGTCTCAGCCTCTGTGTATTTAGATTCTAGCAAACAATGCAGATAGGAATGTCTGAGGACCTGATTTTTTACTTTTTATTTTTTTGATTGAGAGATTAGTTACTTCCAGACCTAACTCTTACAAGAATGTTTTAAATTTCAGGTCCTAAACCACAGGGTGTGAATGTCCTACTCTGCTGTTCCAGAAGGGGTACCCAAGATTCACACTGGTTTTTTTCCATCTAATGTTCTGTCATTGGTTTAAATTTTGTTCCCTTGAAAGATATAGTCAAGTCCTAATCCCAGCACCTGTGTGGGTGTCCTACTTGGAAATAGAATCTTTGCAGATGTTTTCAAGTTTAAACGAGGCCCTACTTGAATAGGGTCAGCCTTTATCCAGTGTCTGTTGTCTTTGTGAGAAAAAGAAAATCTGGACACAGATAGGGAGAATATCATCCCATACAATATCATACCGTACAATCATGGAGCAGAGTCTGGAGTGATACATGTACAGACCAAGGAGTGCTGAGGAGGACCACCGCCCCTACCACTAGGAAGAGGTAAGGAAGGATCCTCCCCCGGAAGCTTTGGAGAAAGACTTTCCAGCACCTTCATTTCAGTCTTCTGGCTTCTAGACGTGATAGAGCATGAATTTCTGTTTTTTAGTGTCGCTGAGTTTGTAGTAATTTGTTACTGAAGGACAAAAAACCAAAACATGCCCCAAATCTTTAACAGGTTTAAAATATGCAATTCTCATTCTCAAATTTAAATGCAACAAGAGCAGCAGCAGCAACAACAACAACCACAAGAAGTCAGAGAAGATTTGAAACTTACATGAGGCAGACTTTGAAATCAGGGGAGCCAGAGAGATGGAAAAGGAGCCTCCTATGTATAAAATATGAAGAAAATGGATAATGTTCTTTTATCAGACTGCCTGAAAAAGCAATAAACTACCACGTAAAATGCAAGGGGGAAATTCTCCATAATTTTCAGGAAAAATAAGGACAGCCGCATAACCCTCCTGTTCTGTGACAGCCTATCACCGAATGAAAGATGGGGAATAATAGAAAAGACAGTGATGATATAAAACGGGCCCCAGACATGGAGCATTGCTGGATTAACTCCAACAGCATTTGTGTATGTTGTCATGTCAATAAAATTACTGAAATTGAAACCTGAAATTGAACAGAGTGTGAAAGAAAGAAGATATTACTCCGGGGACCTAGGCAGTAAATATTCACATTAAGAGGAGGTGATATCATGGAAAATTTCTGTGGCTTGTGATGCTGTTGAAGTCCAAACAAAAGAGGTATAATTTCATTATTTCCCTTTGTGGTGTTTTCTGCAGAATGGAGCACTTGGTTATAATGAAATTGGGCTCCTGAGAAGTGAAATCAAAGTTCAGAGATGCGTCAATAGGCTGGAGTGTGTATTCATTTGTTCAGAGCCTTGTGGTGGCTGCTTTCTCGCAATTAGGAGCTGTGAACTTTCTTTCTTCACCAGCAGGAATCAGATGTGCAGAATAGGCACTGAGTTTCTTGGTCAAAGGAAAGGCTGAGCCTGAACGTGACTGAGATGAGCTTGGCAGAGTAGCTGGAAGTCCACCTCTCCGTGCCCAACTGTGGAACAGTCCCTGCGATCCCCACCACACACACAGGTGGAGGAAATGAAGCTGGAAAACAAACAGAATTGGTCCACAGATTGCCTTGAGGCCCTTTGTGCCCCCTGGAAACCCCTCTCTTCTGCCCCTGAAGTCTTGGGTGCTCCGTTCCTGCAGCACATTCTGAGAACTGTTTGCTTCCTCCTGTCTGCTGTTTTCTTCCCAGCAGTTCCTCTGCCCAAGCCCAAAGACAAATATGACATCCTCACACCCCATGGAGCAGGTGTTGGGAATTCTTGGTCTGATTTGTCTGTAGAACAGGCTCCAGATTCAAAATACACAGATAGGTTTCTCTGACACCCAAACAGCTGCCAGTGTTTCCCTTTAGGGATTATTCTTTATTGAAAGAATTTGCAGTCTGCATTAAATTCTCACAGTCTTATAAAAACAAATCAAAGTGAAATAAAACACAGCATGTAATTCATCATTGGATGCATCTATAAAAGGCCCAGAGTTGTCAAATGAGAGAGGAAGACCTGTTTTGTCTTACCTGGAGATGTTATTAATATGCCATGCCTGGGATAATTTGACTGAATGCTTACAAAGCAGTAGGAGGTAGTTCCTATTATGATCTTTACTGTATAAGTGGAAAGCAAGCTTTAGAGATGAAGTTGGCCATGTTCGCTGTTAGGATGGGAACTCACACGCATCTCTCCCAAATGAAGTCACCAAGAGCATTACTATGCTACACTACCACTCATGAATTGGAATTTTCAGGGAAACACAGAATGTCAGTGTTGGGTGACCTTAAGTCCACTTGGCCTACTAAAACAAAATACATGGAGTAGGTAACTGATAAACAACAGAAATTTATCTCTCATGGTTCTGAAGGCTGAGAAGTCTAAGATCAAGGTGCTGGCAGATTCAGTGTCTGGTGATGGCCGGTTTCCTGGCTCTGTGATGACACCTTCCTACTGTTACCTTATGTCATAGAAAAGCCATGGGGGCATCTTTAACAAGGGCATCCGTCCCATTTATGAGAGCTATGCTCACATGGTCTAAGCACCTCCCAATAGGCCCTACTTATTATACTATCACTTTGGAGGTTAGAATTTCAAATTATGAGTTTTGGGGAAACAAAGCATCCATCAGACCGTAATAGCGATCATCTAAGCAACTCTCTAGTTATTCTGTAAACCTTCTTGATAGCACTGCTGAAAGTGGTTGTCTGCCTGCTCACACTGAGTGTCATAAAATTTGCCATCTCTTTGAATACACATACTGTATTTGGGGTCAGATCTAAGCATTAAAATATTTCTGTGTGTGTGTGTGTGTGTGTGTGTGTGTGTGTGAATTTGAAGTTTATTTATATAATGCCTACCTCATTCATGCTAGTTCTCTTCTCTGGGATGATGCAAAATAATACCAATGCTTTGGCAGCCTATTGAGTATTTAGGGACAAGTTTTTGTCTCTCTCTAGATCTTTTCTTTCACTCAGTATTTGCATAAGACTTCAACTATGATGGTCTCCAGAAATTTTGCTTTTCTTAGAACATTCTATAGTTTGTCTGAGTCCCTTTGTAATTGCAGAGAGCAGAATTTGGATACAGTATTTCAGGTGTGGTTTGGCCAGAAAATAGCAGAGTGAGACTCTTGCATTCTATCTTTTTTTTTTTTTTTAATCATCTTTCAGTCCTAGGAAGCAGCATTGTATTGACTAAGTTTCACACAAGATTAACTTGGCCTCTGATCTGAGTTACAATTTGTGATGACCTGGGTGTACCTTTACACTATCAATGAATAGAGCAATTTTATGAGCACCAGGCCATGGTGAAAATGCTCAGCCCTTTGTGTATTCCATTGACCAACGTTTGTAAAGACATAAACATAGTCCTTGGTTCAAATTGAACTCATTAAAATCCAACATCCCAATTGATGTCATAAATGTTGCTGTCTAGATGCCTCCCCCATGGCTATTTGCCAGAGACTTTCATATAAATCTGTAGCTAAAATAATCTTATCTGTTCCAATACATTGGTTAGGGCAAACATTCCAGGTGTAGTATATGTGTTTTGGATACAGACGGTAGTTTTCTATAAATCATCCAGGTTAAGAGCAAGAACCACTGAGAAGCCTAGAAATCAGCAAGATATATGCAATTCAATGTCTCCTTCATCTTGTTCCAAAAGACAGTTAACTGCTGTCTTTGAATCAGGAAGATAATATCTTTTCAGAGTCATTTTCTTCTCTTGCTCTGTTGGATCCATCTGGATAATGTCTACTCATTTTTTTTTCCTAAAATACATCTGTAAATTTTGGGAGATCATACTAGGTTCTTTTTTTGGCTAAGATGTGGTCTTGGGCCACCTTCAAATAACAAGAAGGAAATAATTAAATATTTATTTGCACCCTCCTTCTTCTGTCTCCCTTTCTGTCTTTCATGACCTCATCTCATTCTCCACAGACCCTGTAAAGTAGATAAATTATTCTCACTTCATAGCAAAAGCTAAGAATTGAGGTTTCGGTAGAATGACTTTTCCAAGGCAAGGAACTGGCAGAGTCAATCTTCAGACTCTTGCAGCTCATCCCACTACCCTTAGTCTGCTTTTCGAAATTGAAGTTCTCCAAGGTAGTTTGAATGGGTGTCAATCATTTTCTCCTCAGAGGCAGGGTTTCCCCAACAGGACGATTCTGCTGTTATACGCAAGAATTTTTGCAGGATTCATCTGAATCAAGGAGAGCTAACACAAAGTTATTCATCCTATTGCCATTTCTTTATCTAAATGAGGTAGGTTACTTTGGGTTGACTATTTTAACCAGATCAAAACAAATCAAATGTCTTAGTTACTTTTCTCATTGCTGAGACAAAAATACCTGACACCCAAAGTTAGAAGAGGAAAGGTTTATTCTGGCTCACAGTTTGTAGAGGTTTCATTCCATCATTAGCTGCCTCCAAGGCAGAGTGCCTTCACAGAGGACAGCAATTCATGGTGGGGAGAAGACAGCAAAAGCAACAATGGAGAGACAAGCCTCCTTCTGCCCCTTATATTATATCAGTCTATCAGGATTAGAGTGGGGCCAATCCAATCAGTTGACTGATCCAGCAATCAGTCAACCTTAATCCCAGCACCCTTAATCCCAGCATTGCACTATGAATCATCACACACTCTAGATTCAGCCATCTCCAAAAAACCCCTTTGACTGCATGAGGATTTTGGGGGACATCTAGACACAAAACATCACATCAAATAAATTATCTTAAAGATGGAGGGGCAGTGAGATGAAAAAATGATGTGTCATATACATGTACTGATTCCTCATGATGAATATCATCATTATGTATTACAAACATGTACTAATAAAATTTTTAAAATTTACAAAAACAGGAGAAAGTAAAGAGACTTCATTGGGCTACAAGGAAAAATTTCTGTCAATCAACTCATATTGATACATTTGTGTTTTGGAGACAAAGTCTTGCCATGTTGCGTAGGTTAGCCTTGAATTCCTGGGCTCAAGCAATCCTCCTCTCTCAACTTTTGCAGTAGCTGGAACTGCAGATGCACCTCACTATGTCTGGCTCCAATTTATATTAATATGAATCTTTTGTGGTTCTGGGAATTGAGCCCAGGGCCTTCACACTCCAACCCTGTTTAAAATTTTGAGACAGGATCTTGATAAGCATTTAAGTTGCTCAGGTTGGGCTTGGATTTGAGTCCTCCTGCTTCTGTCTCTGAGAGTACTGGGATTACAAGTGTGTGCCACCATGCCTTGTTTTTGAAGTAGGACTTTGTCTAAGCACCCCAGAGATACTGAGATAGAAGACCTGGCCCATGAGTGGCAAATCCTTTTGACTACTTAATGGTCAAGTCTTTCATGGTGTAGAGTTTAGCTCTTGTTGGCTTCAGGTTCTTTGCTCAGTTCTGGGAGGGCTGAGAGGAGTGCCGTCTGCATGGAAGTATAGATTGTTCTTTATAATTTAGTTGTTGAATGAACTGGATTTTTTCCATAAACATGGACTTTGTTAATTGGATCTTCTAGTGTTATTTAATGTGTTCCTCTCTTCCTCTAAATTGGTATTTACAACAAGAGTCTTGATTAGATTCAGATTGTTTGTTTATTTATTTATTTTCAAGACCACATCATTGGTGGAGTTGTGTCCTTTCATGAAGATAGCTACAATGTCCAGGGTCTCTCCTTATGGTGTTAGCAGCATGGATAATTCTTGTCTAGATCCATCACAGCTAGTAAATACTGATTATAAGTATAAACAAATGTAAAGAAAAAATTTCCCAAGGCTCTACTTTCAGGGATCATTTTTATAGTGTGTTCCTAGAGAAGTTTCCCTGATTGTGTAAAGTACAAGAAAAAGTTTCCCTTATAACCATTTTGGCTATCTGATATCTAGCTCTTTCAGGAAGGGAAAGATAATTGCTTGATAATTTCACTGCATGTGCCAGTCTTCAAAGTAACACACTGGTTTCCTAATTTTATAGAAGTTTCTATTAAACTTATTTTTATTTATGTAGTCTGATTTTGGACTTACAGATTCAAGCACATTTGTTTTATTTCTTGTTTCAAACTTATTTTTTTCTTCCTTTTAATTGGTGTGTTTGTGATACACAATATTTACATTAATTTTGGAGAATTAGTCAAGTACATTAAATATGATATCAATCCACAGAAATTTATTCCTCTCTAAAGGTGATCAAATTGTTTCACCTTTAGGTAGCGTGAGCTTTGCCATTTGAATCCTGAATTTTTTTTTTTTAATGAAAACCTAGTAGTCCTTAATCTCCTTGATTTTTAGTACAGTAAGACATTTCAGG
This sequence comes from Chinchilla lanigera, assembly GCF_000276665.1. Taxonomy (NCBI): domain Eukaryota; kingdom Metazoa; phylum Chordata; class Mammalia; order Rodentia; family Chinchillidae; genus Chinchilla; species Chinchilla lanigera. The sequence continues at coordinate 3,178,770 of NW_004955501.1, forward strand.
CTCATCTTATTCATTGCTTGCTCCAGAACTGAATTATACATTTCTTCAAAAAAAGTCCTTTAAGGAGAAACATTTAGAGATCATAGTCTGGATACTTGTGCTGCTCATTGCTGATGGGTTGGTCATTGTTTCTAAATTTCCAGCATCTAGAGCCAGGGAGGCTTTACATTTTCAAAAAATAAAATTCAGCATTAGTCAGTACTGATTCTTTGAAATTCAAATTCAAAATTTCAGCATAGGGTTTCCATTTAACTTCATTCATCTTGTGCCTATAATTCTTTCTTTAATATTAAAAATCTCAGTGCTCAAGAGTTTACATGTAAGTATAAATTTCCTTTATCCTATAATTTATACAGAACAGTCTCAGAATAATAAAACCAACAATTTATACAAAGGTGTGATAATTGGACTCAGATAGTTTATAAGATTTTTCCAACTGTTTTGTCTTGAAGCTTTACCCAACTTAGGATATAAGGCTGACTGCTGTGTTTTTTTTTTGTTTTTTTTTTTTTTTCGTTTTTCTCCGGTACTGGGAACCGAACTCACGACCTTGCGCTTGCAAGGCAGGCGCTTTTGCCGCTGAGCTAAATCCCCAACCCCAACTGCTGTGTTTTAAAATATCTTGGAATAGTTTTTCTCTGTGGTTACATCACTAATTTAATGTGCTTTCCTTACTTTGTTTTGGGTTTTAGAGAATTATTTTTTGCAAGTTAATTTTGTTTTATGTCAGTATCTTAGCCAATTTGGACTCTGCTATAGCAAAGTACCATCAACTAAGTGGTTTGTAAACAACAGAAACTATTTGTCACAGCTCTGGAAGCAGAAGTTCAAGGTCAGAGCACTAAAGTTGTAGAACATAGAGAGGGTCTTTTTCTGGGTTGCAAACTGCTGTGTCTCACTGTATCTTCACACAGTGGCAAGACAGGGAAGCTCTCCAGAGTGTAAGACCAGTAATCCCATTCATGGGCTCCACCCTTGTGATCTAACTACCTCCCCACACCCTGTCTTCTCATACCCTCATACTGAAGGCTAACATTTCAAAAAATGGATTTCAGAGGACACAAACATTTATTTCATAAGAATTGATTTTTTTCCTACTAAGCTTTGGGTTCAATATTTTGCGTTTCTGAATTCTAGATGTCTCTCTGTGTCATGCCAGTGTTGACAACCATTAATTTTCCACATAAATATGCTTCCAGCTTAAGGTCTCCCCAATTCCTTAAATCTACCTCAAGTTAGCAGTAATACATTTTAGGTGGACAGGTGGCTTCTACTTAAGGATTGTCTGTGGGTAGTGCTAGGGTTTGTAGACAATCATATAAAATTGAGTATCAGGTATTATATTTTAAAACTAGCTACAGTCCCCAGTAAGCTCTGGGCTGTTGCCATCTTTTTTCTTCCTGAGCCTCTTCTTCTACTTTCTTATTCCCAAGGCGGGAACCACAAAGTCCAAGTTATTCATTTTTTTTTTCTTTAGAAGAAATAGCTTTATTTGGAGTAGCATCTTTTTTCTTTTTTTTTGTATCAGGAACTGAACTCAGGACCTCATGCTTGCCAGGCAAGTGCTTGTGCCACTAAGCTATATCCCCAGCCTGGGATTAGCATCTTGACATATCATAACAAGTTGAGGAATGAAGATAAGGTGTTCAATATCCAGATGTTATTGTTAGACAAACAGACTCTCCCAGCAAATCCTGCAATAAGCATAGGGAATATGAGCCTCTGCTGGAAAGACACTCTTCTCATCCTTAAAACATTCTGCTGCACTAAAATTTTAAAACACTGGAACAGTATTCTTAATATGCTTTCTTCGGTTCAGCCATCACTATAGTAAATTCCTGACTTTCAAGTGAGTTCTATTCTGGAAGAACATTTGTAAGTTGGATTCATTCATAAATCTGATAAAGCGAGACTTATACACCTTTAATATAGATATAATGTAAAGGATAAAAAAACCCCACACATACACACAGATACTATAAATAAACTATTTTTAATTTTACAGTTACCTTAAAATGGTGGCACAATACAACTGTAAATAAACTTTTTACTTTTACTGCTACCCTTTGATGGTGTTACAGTATACGACAACAGCTGTAAATAAGCTATTTTTACTTTTACGGTTACATTGAAATGGTGGTACAGTACCGTACAATCACTAGCATGTAGGGGATAGCATGGACTGAACTGACAAGAAGAGAGTTACGAACTGAAGCAGGGAGGGTAGGAGGGAGATTGTGGAGCTGAAAGATCATCACCAATAGGAGATGAAAGGCAAGATGGAATTTCACTCATACTGCATGCTGGTGATTCAAGTTTTTTGATGGATTCAATTCTGCCTATCTTCTTGAAAAAATGATCCAGTGATGTCTGAGTAGTAGCTCTTTTTTTCTCATCACAGTATCCGGGGTTGGCAGTCTGAATAGCTGCAGAAGCCTGTGCGTATCATTCTACAGTAGGGTCCTGTGCCTCAAAAACTAAGTGTCTCTTGAAGTAAAGAAAATCACCTTGCCATTTCCTGTTTTGTGAGTCTCTTTGGCTTTTCAGTTACATCTTCCTCTTCGCTCTCTTTGTCTTCTTACTGGGTCTTTTATTCCACCAGGTCCTCAGCAGCAAGCTTGTGTTGCACCATAAGGAGTTCAATGAATTCTTCCTCTTGCAGATCTGGCTCTGGCTCCTTGAAAAGGGCCACTAAGCTGTTGAAGACATTTTTGTACTCTTTGCCCATCTTCTGAAGTCCACGGATTTCATGAACAAACTGTGGCAGAGATTCTTCCAAACCCCAATCATGGTGACACCTGAAACCTCATGCCAAGCAGAGTGGATGTTTCTTATGGCCTTGTAGATATTATAGTCCTTCCAAAATTGTTGCAAGGCTGTTTTTGTTCCATCAGTTGCTTTCATTGCCTAATGAGAAGTGTGATGTGAATAATATTTATTGAAAGTCGCAATAACTTCTTGGTCCACAGGTTAGATTAGGTGGCAGATGCACTACTTTGGTGTCAGGATGAAAGTCATCCATGAATTGGGGGTGACCTGGTGCATTGTCAAGTAGCAAAAGAATGTTGAGTGGATACCTTTCTCCAAACAATATTTCTCTATATCTGGGATAAAGTTGTGGAAAAAATAGGCCTGGAAAATGGTTTGTGTAACCCAGGCTGTAGAGTTCCTCTTCCACACAGAAGGTAAAGAGCCTTTGGTTGTGTTTCTGAGAGCTCTTGGGTTCCCTGAATGATAAACTAAGAGAGGCTTTAGTTTCATGTCACCCGAAGCATTGCCACCAAACAACAGAGTAAGTCTGTCCTTTGCCGCTTTGAAGCCTGGCATCACTTTTCCTCTTTCCTGATGTAACTTTGCTCTGGTATCCTCTTCCAGTACAGCCCTGTCTCATCAACGTTAAAAACCTGTTGGAGTAAATAAGCACCTTCATCAATAACTTCTCTAAGTGCTGCTGGAAACACTTGGGCAGTTATGATATCTGTGCTCGCATCCTCACCTCACTTACTTTTATGTTGTGAAGGTTGGCTTTAGCCTTCAAGCTGTTAAACCATCCACAGCTGGCAGTAAAAGATGTAAGGTGTTCACTCTGTTTTTCCTTTAAGTCTTCAAAGAAGCTTTTAGCTTTTTCTTAAATAAACATTAAGTTGAGTGGGACTCGACACTGATGTTGAACCTGCACCCACACTCTCCTCTGTGTGGTTTTCTACCTCCTCTGTTACTTTACCACACTTGTTGGACATTATTATTGATTTCATTGGCACAGGAGACTTATACTCCATGATCTTGCCTTAGAATTTAGGATTGTGCCAATGGTTGAAGAACTCACATTATAAGAGTGAGCGATGTCTACCATCTTTTCACCTCAGTCCAGTCTCTCAGTTATTTTCACTTTTGTTCCTATGGTTATTGCTTTGCACTTCCTAGCAGTCTCCTCCATATCACCACTGCTTTTCTTCTTGCTTCCAGACATCCTGGGCTCACAAGTAGCACTGTACTATTGTACAGTATTGCACTGCACAGTGAGTACATAGGGACATGACTGTGACAATGTCTAGCAAACACACGAGCTATTTCCACAATTTGTTTACATCTATGAATGTTCGTAATACAAGATATATTCATATCTGTGGAAGTTTGCAACTTGAATTTTTGTAAGTTGGGGACTTACTGTATTACAAATGAAAGGAAACATCACATTGTATTAGTCATAAATTTATCTTCCACTTTTACCTCAGAATGTATCCCGGTTTTCAATGTTTCTGCCATTCTGAAGCTGGGGAGAAGGCAATTTCACTGGCTTAACACCTTTCTTGATCAATTAGGCTCAACTAATAAGGAGACTCAGTCCTGGGCAGTAGGGTGCTTTCCTCCACACAGCAGCACATAAACCACCAAAGATTTGAAGGAGGACAGGTTGACAAGGCTTGTGGACAGGAGAGTGCAGCTCTGTAGTTGGTGCTGGAAGGGTGTTTGCCTTTTTCTCTATGAGCTTTCTCAATCTTCATCTTCTCTTCCAGTCCTGGTCCTGCATTCTAGGTTATTTAAGAATTCACATAGCGGTTGTCTACAGCAAGTATGGAGGGCAGTAGTGAGTAGTAAGTAATAGTGGGGACAATTAGTAGACTAGACACTTTGGCTGCAGCCCAGAGCAAGGGTGATTCCTGAGGGAAAATAGTGTTCCCATGAGAGGGCCTGGGGTGTGCATGTGTGTGTGCATGCATGTGTGCATGTGTGTGTGCGTGCATGTGTGCATGCATGTGTGTGGACATGTGTGTGTGGTGGGGAAAAAGTTAACAAGATTGCAGCCTTCCATGAAGGCAGGTTTGGGGGAATAGAGAAGGCTCCTTAAGGCATGGCCTCAGCTCCCTCATATTGGAACAATAGTGGCTCACACTCCTTGCTAAGTTTGTTCCAGGATTGAATTCATCCTTACATTTCTATCATTTTCTTAGAGCATCTCTCTCAAACCCCAAACCAAGCCCTTAACCCAGTTTCTTAACCAAACACTCACTGAAGTGTCCTAGAAGCAGAAGGCCATATATGAAGAGTCTTCACATTCCTGTGGTTCAAAGCATTTGCAGAGATTAGAAGTCACATATTTTTTGGTTACTTGATCATAGTCATAATCTCTCCTATTCCTTCATTCTAGAGTCAGACCCTAGGGCTTGGGAAGCTTTTTCCTTCTCTTTTTCCATATAATGTGACAGTATCCAGTATAACAAAATTTGGACTCAATGAGTTTTACATCTTTCATTTCATCCTTCAATTCCTTTTCTGAAAAAGCTGAGCTGTTTGTGTCTGCCTGAAATAGTGTGTCATGTAAGAGCTGCCTCAGTTCTACTGTGGACTTTTCTGTTCTTGAGATCTTGGTGATTTCTGCAAACCAGCAAGAATGAAGAGATTTCAGATCTCTCAAAAACCGAGTTTGTCTCAGTTGGTAAAGCAGGGATACTCTATCATCACCCCCACACATTGAATACAGTGTACAATAAAAAACGTGCAAATAGAGTCTGAATAGAGTATATTGAAACAGATAATTATAAACAAATTGTGTTTTTCTTTTCTATTTAAAGGATTGATATCACTTTGAGTGTCACAAGTCTAAAATTAGTGGGAAGAAATTCTTTTCTGGTCCAGGATGTTGGATGACAGAGGCTCTGGCTTAGACCCACACTGTCTAGCCATTGACCAATCTTGGTCTTTTCCCATCATCCCTCAGCAGCCTGCAATCCTAGGCCAAAAGACACTCAGCCCTACCTGAAGCTGTTGTTCTCTAGGGGACAAGAGGACAACAAATCAGACCCACAAACATTAGCCAGTGAACATAATATGGCCCTTTCTCTTGAGCAGTATGGATAGAGTTCCTGCTGAATATAACTTCTGAGGCTTCATTGGTGGAATTGCTTGCCTGACTGCAAGGCACAGTTTTTTCCCACTAGTTTTCCCTTTCTGCACCTAACTTAATAGAGAAGAGAGGTTCTTTGAGAACCAGGTCCTCATCCAAGCAGCATGGTTCTTCCCCTGCCACCTCCCTCAGCTTCAGAAGGATAGCCTAATTCTTGTAGGGTGGAGGTGGCATGGTTGGGGGGTAGCAGGGTGAGCACGTGGAAAAGCCACAACTTCAGGGCCATTTCCTCTAGTCTCACAGTCTGACCAATGGTAGTCCAGTCCCTTATTTTATATCTGCTTTCCATAATTCATTTTCTCCCACCATAGCCTTCATAACCATCATATTTTGAAAGTTGCTGATCAGTGCCATTCATAGAGACTGCCGAGAGAGTGATTGTGTCTCTGCTATGTTCTTTCCCTTCATTTGCCCAGAAGCATCAGTTCCCATGGCCTCTAGATCGATACTCATGGACACTAACTTCAGTCAGAGGTTTTCTGTATCGTTTTCTTCTGCATCGTTCTGAGAACCTCTAGGGCTGAGCTCACAATACCCTAGATTTGAATCCTGGTCAGAATCTCCTTCTGGGCTCCGGGGACTCGCTGCAGACTTCCTTCCCTTTCCTTCTTCCTTCCCTTCCCTTCCCTTCCCTTCCCTTCCCTTCCCTTCCCTTCCCTTCCCTTCCCTTCCCTTCCCTTCCC
>NW_004955501.1:3185622-3191612 GCF_000276665.1 Chinchilla lanigera
CTTCCTTCCCTCTCTCCCTCTGTCCCTCCCTCCCTTCCTTCTTTCTTTCTTTTATTTTTTACCTTTCCAAATTTTGTATCATTCTAGTGACTATATGTTGGGAGCCCAAGTCAGAATAAATATATGACATGTTTAATTACACTCATAGGCTCTATATAAAGGTGTATTTCACATGACATAGACTGAGAGAATCTGTGACATATGACCTGTCCTGCTGGATCACTGGCATCTAAAAAATAATCACAAACTCAGAAATATGGCTATTTTCCCTGCCGTTATTCCTTCAGGTTTTTGAGAATCTAAAGCAGGCTACCATCTACCATTTCTGAATTTTGTGCTTCTAAAACTAGCCAGGTATCCCTTAGTTTTGTTTGCTACCTGTAAAACAAAAGCATTAGAGAAGCGAGCCTACAATGTCTTTTCTGACTTGAAAAATTGCATGGTGTTATGATTTCTATGTTTAATTTACCTTTCTGCCCTGACATACATACTTCAGAAATACCAGGAATGAGGGAACTAGACCCTAAGTGACCCTTGCAACCTAGTAAAAAATGAAGTGTTTTCCTTCTTAAATCTAAGACGTGTCATGTACATGTACCAAGTACCCAACATGAATGTAAATGCTATATGCCATAAATATAAAATAATAGTAGTAATAATAATAATAATAATAAATCATTGTAGGGAAAAGAGATGTAGAGATAGAGGGAGGAAGGTGGCTAGAGATGTCAAGGGGAACAAAAAAGAATCAGGATGTGTTACATACATGTACCTACTCCCTAAGGGGAATGTAAACTTCATGTACTACAAACATGTACTAGCAAAATAAAATGAAACAGAAAATAAAGTGTTTTCCGAAGAAAAACACAGGAGATTGGTAAATGCCCTATTGGGGCAAACTGTGTTTCTGAATTGCTTACTTATTTGCATTAAAAATTAGCACTGCACTGCATTTATAGAAGTAATGTTAATCGGATTAGCACAAATGCTGACCATTACTAGTAAAACTAATTAAAATCCCTACTTAGTCAACCTAAAGAACAATGGCACCTTCTATGTTATTGAACAAGATTTTAGGGGTGATATAGCACACTGTATGCTTGGTATAACAGAGCTCAGTGTATTTTATCATGAGATTCCTAGGGAATTGATTTGCAGATGAAAGCGCAGAAACTTACAACAGTGGAACACAGAGCTGACTGGTGAGAAAGTCTGGGGCATGATGAGAGGTGGGCATGAAAGAGTTCTCTAAACATTACTCAGGATCTTCTAAAGGATGAGCTGTTCTTGCACAGTTTTAATTGGTGTTGTCCTCTGAGAAGATATCCTAAACAGCCAATGCTTTCTGCCACTCTACTGGGTTTTCTGTTTCTGGAAATATATGGTTGTGGGGAGGTGGGGCAGGTGAAGGCCAGAGAGCAATCAAAATTCCTGTCAGTAAAACTCTCAGGATTTGGCCTTCCCTAAATGCAGTGCTTGACACACCTTCCACACTGCTCTTGCTAACCAGGCCAGGCAGTAGGCACATTTCGTCTTTCAACCCACATTTACTGAGTATGTCCTCAGTACTGGCTTGTTCACGTTGGTATCATTGTCTAATGGGGCCGCAGGCACAGCAACGAGGAATTATAACAGTGTGGGCAGGGCTATGACAAGCTAAACACTGGATGTCCAGGGCACACGGGAGGGGGGCCTTCACCTGGGCTGGCCAGTAGGGAAATCTGGGGAGCCACCCTGTGTTGGGGCAAACACTGCATCAGTCCCTAAAGATCATGTCTGCTTTAGAGATGGTGAATAATAGGAAGTTTGCAAGAGAGGTCATTTACAAATCTGTCATTCATAAATTTGTCTGAACCATTTTGTAAGGTATTTATGTTCCTCCCAGCACCACCTCATGGGGGTGATAAGTTCCAATCTGTTTATTACTCACTGGGAGAGAAATTGCTTCCTTTTATGTCTGGAACTAAACCTGGATTGCATTTCACAGGATATTCCCTGGTCACAGGGTTTTGGAATTTGGTAAGCCTGTACCGCATGGATCCTCAGTATTCTTGCTTCTGTGGCTCTGGATTTCTTCTCTTCATCTTTAGATTAAAACTCACTTTTCAGCCTCTGTGCTATTCCTATTTTATTTTTCCTTCTCAGAACCTTTACTTGTATCTTTTTGTGTTGCAGTGGCAAACATCTTTCAACCATCCTGTTTTACAGAGAAACATACAGGCTGGTTTATATAAGGAAAGAAAATATTTTTTTGCTCTTTGTTTCTGATAGCACAGCTGACAAATGACTGAGAATCTCTGGGGTGGGCCTTGTAGTTGTTATAGTCACTCTTACATCCCTGGAACCTTGCACAGACCTTGTTGGGGGAGGGGACAGCATGCAAAGGATGGGAGCTGCAGAGGGACTGAGGAATGGCTATCCAGAGACCTGGTAGGTCCGTGCTTCAGTCAGTGCTGAGAACCCAGAACCCTTTGGTGCTCAAAATTCAGATTTTTTAGTTTAAAATTTTATTTCTAACCTTCCTGACCCCTCATCATACTTGTAGGTGCTTCCTCAGTGTTGCTGCTCTTTATTGCCTGATGGACTTATTTATATAATGCTTTTGCTACAAAATGATTTTGTTCTTATAATTATACAGAGGAAAATGTCCATTGTGGAGCATTTGGAAAATGTAGAAAGGTGAATATAGAAATGTTAAATAGTTCACAAGTTAGTTTCACATTTCTTCCCTGATTTTCTTATGATACATTAATAATTTTTCTTTTTATCAAATTTTAATCACCTGGAGAATTATACATTAATTTTTTGCTCATGTGCCATCACATAATGAATATTTTTATGTGATGGGGAATATTTTTTGAAAATTTCGTTCTAAATGGTTGCCTGATAATCTATGAAGTGGACATAAATTTGGCCAATTGACATTAGAAAATATCTGGATATAAAAATATTTCCATTTTTATGAATACTGTTACAATTTACCAGGTATAAGTCTAGCTGTTCCCTGTCCACTATACATGATTAGAAGGTTTGTCTAAATCTGTGGTTCGCAAGGTGGAATGTGGCCACGATATTCAAGGTGATCTCAAATGTGAGAACAAATGTTATAACTGACTTTTCTTTGTTTTTATATTATACTTTTACAATTTCTAATTTTTAATGCTCACTTTACAATCAACATAATGTACTGAAATAGCAGCATCTGCACATATTAGCAAGACCTCTATTCAAAACACACAAAAGTAGATTTTTTTAACTATACGAGATTACAATCAAAATCATTTACAGATTACTGGTCGAAGCACCCAGAGAAATCTTTGTTGCTCCTGGATTTTCTTGAGTGTCTGTGATTTGGGGAAAAGCTGGATCATGAAGTCCTTCAGGGTTTACAAAACTCTTACTAGCTTTTCTTCCATCAGTATCAGAAATGAGGTGTCTTCCTAGGCTTTGTTTTTTTTTTGTTTTTCTCCGGTACCAGGAACCAAACTCACGACCTTGCGCTTGCCAGGCAGGCACTTTTGCCGCTGAGCTATATCCCCAGCCCCACTTCCTAGGCTTTGAGAAGTGGTGAAAAGGACTTTGTTGATTTTCCTTTCTCTGAGCATCCACCAGGTGATACTCTGAATTTATGATGACTTCTCTTGCCTCCAGATGAAACTGAGGAATTAGGGACCACGTGGGACCTGCCTCTGTTTATTTTAGGTTTCATTTCAGGGAGCCCGACTACATTTATTTCCCCAATCTCTGCTTCTCTCTCACCTGGTCTGAGGCTGTTTTTTTTTCCCTACTCTCTGAAAACTTTTATGACTCCTTCATTCTTTTACAATAATATTATTTTAAAAGCTCCCTAACATACCAACATAATAATATCAAATAACACAAAAACAAAAATATAGTCTCTTTAAATTACTTCAATTTTCTTGCATTTTAAAACTTTTGTTTGTGTTTTTGATAGCTTTATTGGGGTATAACTGATGCACAATACATTGCACATTTTAATATGCATAATTTGATAAGTTTGATGTGTGCATACTTTTGTAAATCTATCACCACATTAAAGTCAACATATTTATCACCACCAAAATTTCCCCAAAGGTTGTAGTAGTTATTCTTCTACCTGCCCTCACCTACTGCCATTGTCCACTGGTAACCCTTGATATTCTTTAAGGCATCATAGCTTAGCCTACATTTTCTAAAATTTATATAAATAGAACAACTATTAGTTATATGTTCTTTACTCAGTATAATTATTTTGCTCCTTTACTCAGTATAATTATTTTGAAATCTATCAATGTTGTTTCATCAGAGTTCATTCCTTATGATTTTTGAACTTTACTATACAACTGAATTATAGTTTTCAAATTCATTTACCTACTGATGAACATTTGAGTTGTTTTTAGTTGGAGACTTTTTTTTTTGGTTTTTCTCCGGTACCGGGAACCGAACTCACGACCTTGCGCTTGCCAGGCAGGCGCTTTTGCCGCTGAGCTAAATCCCCAGCCCCCAGTTAGAGACTTTTACAAATAAAATTGTTAGGAACATTTGTTCACAAGATTTTGTTCAGACATGTGCTTTAACTTTCATGGATAAATACATGAAAGAATGGCTCCGGATAAAGGAGTAAGTATATTTTTAATTTTGAAATCTCAAAATGTTTTCCAAAGTGGTTGTATCTACCATGCATCAGAACTCCATTGGCCCCACATCCTTGTTAGTACTTGGTAAGGTCGGTATCTCTAACTTTAGCAATGGCCTGTAGGTATTGTAAGTAAGAGTGTGGGTTGAGCATACCTAATCTGAAAATAAAAAATATGAAATGTTCCCAAATCCAAAACTTTTGTGCATCCATGTAGCACTACAAGTGGAGAATTCGATGTCTGATTCATGTGATGGATTGTAGACAAAACAGGTACACTAAAAAATTGTATAAAATTGTCTTCAAGATATGTGGAAAAGCATATGTGAAATATAAATAAATTTCAAGTGTAGAAAATATATCCTTAATAGATCACATTTATGCAAATATTCTAAAATTTTAAAACATCTGAAATATGAAAGACTTCTGATCCAAAGCACCTTGAATAAAGGATGCTCAACCTGGACCTCCTTCTAGTTTACATACACATTTCTCTCAAGAAAAATTACTTGAAACATCTTATCAGGAGCTTACTTTCCATCTGTGTATCTTCTAGGTTGATTGCTTTCAAAATTTTTGCCCATGTGAAAGCATTGGGTTGTTTTCTCTTACTGAGTTTTGAGAGATCTTAAAACAGAGGGCCCTTGGCTTATGATAATTTCAATCACAGTTTTTCAACTCTGTGATGCTGTGAATGCAATAGGTAGTCATTAATGATCAATTAGACTTTGAACTTTTTCTTCTGCGTTAGCAATACTGGTTAGCCATGGTTTCCTGCTGCCTATGGGATCATAAGAATATCTGCATGTGCCGTATGCTACCTGTGGTATTCTGCAGGTTAAATGTATTAAATACATTTTCAGCGTTGGGTATTTTCAATTTATAATAGGCTTATCAGGTCATTAACCCCACCATGAATTGAGAATATCTGTGTACTGGATACAAGTTCTTTATCAAATACCTACTTTGCCAATGTTTTTTCCCAGTCTGTACCTTATCTTTTGATTTTCTTAGCAGTATCTTTGTAAAAATGGAGTTTTAACTTTGATGTAATGCAATTTATCACACTAAATTTGCTGAAAGGGAGAATAGACAGAACTCTTGAAGTCACAGGTGGAGGCAAAGATTTCATGAACAAAACCCTGATTACATGGACAACACTACAAAGACTGAGCAACCGGGATCTCATTCTATTAAAAGGCTTTTGCACATCCAAAGAAATCACCAACAGAGTGAAAAGACAACAGACAGAGTAGGAAAAGATATTAGGCAGTTGTGCCTCAGGCAAAGGACTTATATGTAGAACATATAAAGAATTGAAAAGATCAGACCCCCCAAATTTAAAGACCCAATC
>NW_004955501.1:3192057-3193559 GCF_000276665.1 Chinchilla lanigera
AAACACAGTGGAGTACTACTCAGCCATAAAGAAGGATAACCTGAGACATTTCTAGGTAAATAGATGCAACTTTTAACCATAATCTTAAGCAAAATAAATTGGACACACATATGTAAACATCATACTGTCTCTTTGGTGTGAGAAACTGAAAGAGTAAATACAGACCAAAATGTACGATAGATATTGTGAAATATAAAGAAATTGTTCAAAAGGAAAGAGGAACTTGGAAGGGGGAAGGGAGAAAGAAAGGAAGGGAAAAGGACAACAAACTATTAAAAAAGGATAAAATAAAACCAAAGCTCTATAAATAGGGGAAGAGGGGTTGAAGGGAGGGGAGGGTATATGGGAAAAAAGGAGACTCAAAATATATCAAAAACAGACAAATTCCCTATGATGAACATGATCTTTATGTATATCTAAACTTTACCAATAAACTTAACTAAAAAAGAAATGCAATTTATGTCTTTTTTGATTGGAGATTTTGGGATCATATCTAATAAATTATTGTTTAACCTGTACATTATTCTTGAAGTATTGTAGATTTAGTCTTTAAATTTAGATGTGTGTTCTATTTTGAATTCATTTTTGTATATGGTGGCTTTTTGCTTTTGTTTTTTGCAAATGGATGTCCAACTGTCTGAACGTCATTTTGATTTTTTGGGGGGGGGGGACCTGGAATCAAACTTGGGACCTTGCGCTTGCCAGGCAGGCGCTTGTACCACTGAGCTATATCCTTGGCCCTGAACATCATTTTGAAAAGGTGATTATCTCCACCAAATTGCTCTTCCGCCTTTGTGGATGATTAGTTTCCCATGTATGGATGGGTTTATTTTTGGACTCAATTGTGTTCTCTTTCTACAGTTGTCTACCTTGAAGCCAATATCACATGGTTATGAGAAATTCAGCTTTATTCTTTTTTCATATTTTTTATTTTAAAGAGAAAAGAACAAAAACAAAGCCATAAATAAAACAACAAGAAAACAATAAAAATGGTACAGAATTTCAAACAGAGTGATAGGAAATTAACAATGGTTATTTATTACATATTGTTGTCTTCATATTGGTTACTCAGATAACCAGATAGAGGCATGTAAGATTGATCAAACAATTAAACATTAGCTATTCCTTTCCATAAACCACTAGAAATTAGTAGTACATTGATCTTAGCTATCTTGTGTGTGTGTATATATATACATATTGTCCCCTTCCTTCTTTCTTTCTTTTCTCTTTTCCCCCATCCCATTGTTCTTTCTTTTGAGCAGTTTCTTTCCCTTTCATAATATCTATTGTACCTATCAGATTTTACTTGCTCTTTCAGATTCTTACACTAGGTAGACAATATGGTATTCACACATGTGAGTCTGATTTATTTTTCACTTATGAGTATGGTCTCTTGTTGCTCAGCTTTATTCTTGAAATTGGGTAGGCTAAAAAAAATCAAGCATTAACTATTCCTTTGAATAAAACAATAGAAATTAGTAGTACAATTATCTCAGCTATCT